>NC_091282.1:24916738-25216738 GCF_032444005.1 Ranitomeya imitator
TATATATATATGTATAGGAGCAGCGACTCAGCATACTGGCCTCATCCATTGCATTATATACTGTATATATATATATATATATATGTATAGGAGCAGCGACTCAGCTTACTGGCCTCATCCATGGCATTATATACTGTATATATACAGGGGTGGATTAAGGGTAGCCAGGGCCCCGGGCTGTTCAGACACTGTGGGCCCCCCCCCGGGTCATGTGATGGGGGTCATGTGACGGGGGTCATGTGACGGGGGTCATGTGACGGGGGTCATGATATACCCGAACCAGAATATTCCAGAAAAATGGCCGGGCCCTACTCTACTGTAACCTATTAAATATTTGGTAGAATCTGCAATACAATTTAGGTATATTTTGACCAATAATATCACATACAAGGAACAAATACCACCGCACCATGTCAAGACCACATATTACCACCACTTGGTGACCAAATATCACATACAAGGGACAAATACCACAACACCATTTCCAGACCACATATTACCACCACATAGTGACTGAATACTACAATACTGATCAGTAAAAAACAACAACACAATACTATCACCATAAGTGCCAGTATTCACAGGAGATCTGTACTTAGTATGCAGTGTCTGTGTAGAGGTAATACAGAGATCACTGGTGGTATTATACACAGGAGCTCAATATAGTATACATTGTATAGTGTCAGTGTATAGGTAACACTGACTCACCAGTGACGTCTCTAGGTGAAGTCCTTCATCTTTCAGCCAGCACAGACCGCCATCATTTCTTCCAGCCAGGACTCGTCTCTGCAGGAATAACACAGTTATCTCGAGCTCCGCTTGTAGAACACATTACTTAATTTTTCACAACTTCTACATTACACCACATGAAGAAAAAAAGGCGATATAGTGTCACTCTGCATAGTAACAGGACCGACCCCCATTTAAAACAGTATCCTCAAAAAATAAAATAAATACATCACTGTAGTAATAATATCCCTTAATTAGCCCCTATGGTAATAATATTCCACATCCTGGCCCCGTGTCTCATTCCTGGCTCCAGCCATATGTTCTCGCATCCTGCACTCATGAGTATCCATTCTACCCCATATGATCTCCACATCCTGCCCCATATGTCTCCATCGTATCCATCCTGCCCCATGATCCAATCCTGCCCCATGTCTTTCATTCTGCCCCGTGTCTCCAATCATGCCCCGTGTCTACATTCTGCCCATGCCTCCAGTCCTGCCCCCAGTGTGTCCAGCAATCTGCCCCAGTATGTCCAGCATATTGCCCCAGTGTCCAGCAATCTGCCCCAGTGTCTCCAGCATATTGCCCCCAGTGTGTCCAGCATTGCCCCCAGACAGTGTGTCCAGCAATCTGCCCCAGTGTGTCCAGCAATCTGCCCCAGTGTGTCCAGCATATTACCCCCAGTGTGTCCAGCCATCTGCCCCAGTGTCCTCCAGCCATCTGCCCCAGTGTCCTCCAGCCATCTGCCCCAGTGTCCTCCAGCATTGCCCCAGTGTCCTCCAGCATTGCCCCAGTGTCCTCCAGCCATCTGCCCCAGTGTCCTCCAGCCATCTGCCCCACTGTCCTCCAGCCATCTGCCCCACTGTCCTCCAGCCATCTGCCCCAGTGTCCTCCAGCCATCTGCCCCAGTGTCCTCCAGCCATCTGCTCCAGTGTCCTCCAGCAATCTGCCCCAGTGTCCTCCAGCAATCTGCCCCAGTGTCCCCCAGCAATCTGCCCCAGTGACCTCCAGCATTGCCCCAGTGTCCTCCAGCCATCTGCCCCAGTGTCCTCCAGCCATCTGCCCCAGTGTCCTCCAGCATTGCTCCAGTGTCCTCCAGCCATCTGCCCCAGTGTCCTCCAGCCATCTGCCCCAGTGTCCTCCAGCCATCTGCCCCAGTGTCCTCCAGCATTGCTCCAGTGTCCTCCAGCCATCTGCCCCAGTGTCCTCCAGCAATCTGCCCCAGTGTCCCCCAGCAATCTGCCCCAGTGTCCTCCAGCAATCTGCCCCAGTGTCCTCCAGCATTGCCCCAGTGTCCTCCAGCCATCTGCCCCAGTGTCATCCAGCATTGCCCCAGTGTCCTCCAGCCATCTGCCCCAGTGTCCTCCAGCCATCTGCCCCAGTGTCCTCCAGCCATCTGCCCCAGTGTCCTCCAGCATTGCTCCAGTGTCCTCCAGCCATCTGCCCCAGTGTCCTCCAGCAATCTGCCCCAGTGTCCTCCAGCATTGCCCCAGTGTCCTCCAGCCATCTGCCCCAGTGTCCTCCAGCCATCTGCCCCAGTTTCCTCCAGCCATCTGCCCCAGTGTCCTCCAGCCATCTGCCCCAGTGTCCTCCAGCATTGCCCCGGTGTCCTCCAGCCATCTGCCCCGGTGTCCTCCAGCAATCTGCCCCAGTGTCCTCCAGCATTGCCCCAGTGTCCTCCAGCCATCTGCCCCGGTGTCCTCCAGCCATCTGCCCCAGTGTCCTCCAACTATCTGCCCCAGTGTCCTCCAGCCATCTGCCCCGGTGTCCTCCAGCAATCTGCCCCGGTGTCCTCCAGCCATCTGCCCCGGTGTCCTCCAGCATTGCCCCAGTGTCCTCCAGCATTGCCCCAGTGTCCTCCGTTATAAAAAAAACAAAACAAAAAAAAAAACAAGCAGTCTCACCTGTCCGCGCTCCAGGCGGTGAGCTCCCTGCAGCAGAGCACACTCGCCGGCGACTGACAATGACGTCAGACGCCGGCAACGTGTGCGCCTGCGGCCGACATCAGCCGCCAGCCTCCAATTGGCTGGCGGCTGTTGTTAACTATTGACGTGCGGGAGCGCGCCCGCACGTCAATAGGAAACCGCCGCAGCGCTGCAAGGGGCCCGGTGAGCAGATGAGAAGGGGCCCGATGCGGGCCCCCTCTCTCTGCCCACCGGCTACGGCGGGGGGGCACATAAATGCCAGCGGCGGCCGCCGGCATTCACAGATAATTATCAGAGGGTCAATCTGTGGGGTAGCCCAGGGCCCCCCCAGACCACTGGGCCCTGGGCTACCGCCCATATTGACCCTCTGATAATCCGCCCCTGTATATATATATATATGTATAGGAACAGCGACTCAGCATACTGGCCTCATCCATGGCATTATATACTGTATATATATGTATGTATAGGAGCAGCGACTCAGCATACTAGCCTCATCCATGGCATTATATACTGTGTATATATATATATATATATATATATATATGTATAGGAGCAGCGACTCAGCATACTGGCCTCATCCATGGCATTATATACTGTATATATATATATATGTATAGGAGCGGCGACTCAGCATACTGGCCTCATCCATGGCATTATATACTGTATATATATATATGTATAGGAGCGGCGACTCAGCTTACTGGCCTCATCCATGGCATTATATACTGTATATATATATATATATATATATATATATATATATGTATAGGAGCCGCGACTCAGCATACTGGCCTCATCCATGGCATTATATACTGTATATATATATATATATATATGTATAGGAGCGGCGACTCAGCATACTGGCCTCATCCATGGCATTATATACTGTATATATATATATATGTATAGGAGCGGCGACTCAGCTTACTGGCCTCATCCATGGCATTATATACTGTATATATATATATATATATATATATATATATATATGTATAGGAGCCGCGACTCAGCATACTGGCCTCATCCATGGCATTATATACTGTATATATATATATATATATATGTATAGGAGCCGCGACTCAGCATACTGGCCTCATCCATGGCATTATATACTGTATATATATATATATGTATAGGAGCGGCGACTCAGCATACTGGCCTCATCCATGGCATTATATACTGTATATATATATATATGTATAGGAGCAGCGACTCAGCATACTGGCCTCATCCATGGCATTATATACTGTATATATATATATATGTATAGGAGCGGCGACTCAGCATACTGGCCTCATCCATGGCATTATATACTGTATATATATATATATATATATATATGTATAGGAGCCGCGACTCAGCATACTGGCCTCATCCATGGCATTATATACTGTATATATATATATATATATATGTATAGGAGCCGCGACTCAGCATACTGGCCTCATCCATGGCATTATATACTGTATATATATATATATGTATAGGAGCGGCGACTCAGCATACTGGCCTCATCCATGGCATTATATACTGTATATATATATGTATAGGAGCAGCGACTCAGCATACTGGCCTCATCCATGGCATTATATACTGTATATATATATATATGTATAGGAGCAGCGACTCAGCATACTGGCCTCATCCATGGCATTATATACTGTATATATATATATATGTATAGGAGCGGCGACTCAGCTTACTGGCCTCATCCATGGCATTATATACTGTATATATATATATGTATAGGAGCGGCGACTCAGCATACTGGCCTCATCCATGGCATTATATACTGTATATATATATGTATAGGAGCAGCGACTCAGCTTACTGGCCTCATCCATGGCATTATATACTGTATATATATATGTATAGGAGCAGCGACTCAGCTTACTAGCCTCATCCATGGCATTATATACTGTATATATATATGTATAGGAGCGGCGACTCAGCTTACTAGCCTCATCCATGGCATTATATACTGTATATATATATATATATGTATAGGAGCGGTGACTCAGCATACTGGCCTCATCCATGGCATTATATTCTGTATATATACAGTTAGGGCCAGAAATATTTGGACAGTGACACAAGTTTTGTTATTTTAGCGGTTTACAAAAACATGTTCAGAAATACAATTATATATATAGATGGGCTGAAAGTGCACACTCCCAGCTGCAATATGATAGTTTCCACATCCAAATCGGAGAAAGGGTTTAGGAATCATAGCTCTGTAATGCATAGCGTCCTCTTTTTCAAGGGACCAAAAGTAATTGGACAATGGACTCTAAGGGCTGCAATTAACTCTGAAGGCGTCTCCCTCGTTAACCTGTAATCAATGAAGTAGTTAAAAGGTCAGGGGTGGATTCCAGGTGTGTGGTTTTGCATTTGGAAGCTGTTGCTGTGAGCAGACAACATGCGGTCAAAGGAACTCTCAATTGAGGTGAAGCAGAACATCCTGAGGCTGAAAAAAAAGAAAAAATCCATCAGAGAGATAGCAGACATGCTTGGAGTAGCAAAATCAACAGTTGGGTACATTCTGAGAAAAAAGGAATTGACTGGTGAGCTTGGGAACTCAAAAAGGCCTGGGCGTCCACGGATGACAACAGTGGTGGATGATCGCCGCATACTTAATTTGGTGAAGAAGAACCCGTTCACAACATCAACTGAAGTCCAGAACACTCTCAGTGAAGTAGGTGTATCTGTCTCTAAGTCAACAGTAAAGAGAAGACTCCATGACAGTAAATACAAAGGGTTCACATCTAGATGCAAACCATTCATCAATACCAAAAATAGACAGGCCAGAGTTACATTTGCAGAAAAACACCTCAAGAAGCCAGCTCAGTTCTGGAAAAGTATTCTATGGACAGATGAGACAAAGATCAACCTGTACCAGAATGATGGGAAGAAAAAAGTTTGGAGAAGAAAGGGAACGGCACATGATCCAAGGCACACCACATCCTCTGTAAAACATGGTGGAGGCAACGTGATGGCATGGGCATGCATGGCTTTCAATGGCACTGGGTCACTTGTGTTTATTGATGACATAAGAGCAGACAAGAGTAGCCGGATGAATTCTGAAGTGTACCGGGATATACTTTCAGCCCAGATTCAGCCAAATGCTGCAAAGTTGATTGGACGGCGCTTCATAGTACAGATGGACAATGACCCCAAGCATACAGCCAAAGCTACCCAGGAGTTCATCAGTGCCAAAAAGTGGAAGATTCTGCAATGGCCAAGTCAATCTCCAGATCTAAACCCAATTGAGCATGCATTTCACTTGCTCAAATCCAGACTTAAGACGGAAAGACCCACAAACAAGCAAGACCTGAAGGCTGCGGCTGTAAAGGCCTGGCAAAGCATTAAGAAGGAGGAAACCCAGCGTTTGGTGATGTCCATGGGTTCCAGACTTAAGGCAGTGATTGCCTCCAAAGGATTTGCAACAAAATATTGAAAATAAAAATATTTTGTTTGGGTTATGTTTATTTGTCCAATTACTTTTGACCTCCTAAAATGTGGAGTGTTTGTAAAGAAATGTGTACAATTCCTACATTTTCTATCAGATATTTTTGTTCAACCCTTCAAATTAAACGTTACAATCTGCACTTGAATTCTGTTGTAGAGTTTTCATTTCAAATCCAATGTGGTGGCATTTAGAGCCCAACTCGCGAAAATTGTGTTACTGTCCAAATATTTCTGGCCCTAACTGTATATATATATATATATATATATATATATATATATACCGTATATACTCGAGTATAAGCCGAGATTTTCAGCCCAAAATTTTGGGCTGAAAGTGCCCCTCTTGGCTTATACTCGAGTCACGGTGGGTGGCAGGGTCGGCGGGCGAGGGGGTGAGGGCGCTGAGGCATACTTACCTAGTCCCAGCAATCCTGGCGCTCCCCCTGCCTTCCCACGGTCTTCGGTGCTGCAGCTCTTCCTGTCAGCGGTCACATGGCACCGCTCATTAGAGAAATGAATAGGCGGCTCCACCTCCCATAGGGGTGGAGCCACATATTCATTTCTCTAATCAGCGGTGCCGATGACCGCTGATAGAGGAAGAGGCTGCGGCACCGAAGACCGCGTGACAGGCGGGGGAGCGTCAGGATCGCTGGGAGCAGGTAAGTATGTAATATTCACCTGTCCGCGTTCCAGCCGCCGGGCGCCGCTCCATCTTCCCGTCGTCGCTCCGCTCTGACTGTTGAGGTCAGAGGGCGCAATGACGCATATAGTGTGCGCGGCGCCCTCTGCCTGATCAGTCAGTGCGGAGAGACGCCGGGACCGGACGCTGGGAGCTGCAAGCAAGAAAGGCGAGTATGGCTTTTTTTTTTTTTTATTGCAGCAGCAGCATCAGCAATGGCAGAGCTTTCTATGGCACAGCTATGGGGCAGTACTGAACGGCACACAGCACTATACGGCAGCTATAGGGCAGTGCTGAACGGCACACAGCACTATATGGCAGCTATAGGGCAGTACTGAACGGCACACAGCACTATATGGCAGCTATGGGGCAGTACTGAACGGCACACAGCACTATATGGCAGCTATAGGGCAGTACTGAACGGCACACAGCAGTATATGGCAGCTATGGGGCAGTACTGAACGGCACACAGCACTATATGGCAGCTATAGGGCAGTGCTGAACGGCACACAGCACTATATGGCAGCTATGGGGCAGTACTGAACGGCACACAGCACTATATGGCAGCTATGGGGCAGTACTGAACGGCACACAGCACTATATGGCAGCTATGGGGCAGTACTGAACGGCACACAGCACTATATGGCAGCTATGGGGCAGTACTGAACGGCACACAGCACTATACGGCAGCTATAGGGCAGTACTGAACGGCACACAGCACTATATGGCAGCTATAGGGCAGTACTGAACGGCACACAGCAGTATATGGCAGCTATGGGGCAGTACTGAACGGCACACAGCACTATATGGCAGCTATGGGGCAGTACTGAACGGCACACAGCACTATATGGCAGCTATAGGGCAGTACTGAACGGCACACAGCACTATATGGCAGCTATAGGGCAGTGCTGAACGGCACACAGCACTATATGGCAGCTATGGGGCAGTACTGAACGGCACACAGCACTATATGGCAGCTATGGGGCAGTACTGAACGGCACACAGCACTATATGGCAGCTATGGGGCAGTACTGAACGGCACACAGCAGTATATGGCAGCTATGGGGCAGTACTGAACGGCACACAGCACTATATGGCAGCTATGGGGCAGTACTGAACGGCACACAGCAGTATATGGCAGCTATGGGGCAGTACTGAACGGCACACAGCACTATATGGCAGCTATAGGGCAATACTGAACGGCACACAGCACTATATGGCAGCTATAGGGCAATACTGAACGGCACACAGCACTATATGGCAGCTATGGGGCAATACTGAATGGCACACAGCAGTATATGGCAGCTATGGGGCAGTACTGAACAGCACACAGCAGTATATGGCAGCTATGGGGCAGTACTGAACGGCACACAGCAGTATATGGCAGCTATGGGGCAGTACTGAACGGCACACAGCACTATATGGCAGCTATGGGGCAGTACTGAACGGCACACAGCACTATATGGCAGCTATGGGGCAGTACTGAACGGCACACAGCAGTATATGGCAGCTATGGGGCAGTACTGAACAGCACACAGCAGTATATGGCAGCTATAGGGCAATACTGAACAGCACACAGCAGTATATGGCAGCTATAGGGCAATACTGAACGGCACACAGCACTATATGGCAGCTATGGGGCAATACTGAATGGCACACAGCAGTATATGGCAGCTATAGGGCAGTACTGAACGGCACACAGCAGTATATGGCAGCTATAGGGCAGTACTGAACAGCACACAGCAGTATATGGCAGCTATGGGGCAGTACTGAACAGCACACAGCAGTATATGGCAGCTATAGGGCAATACTGAACAGCACACAGCAGTATATGGCAGCTATAGGGCAATACTGAATGGCACACAGCACTATATGGCAGCTATGGGGCAATACTGAATGGCACACAGCAGTATATGGCAGCTATAGGGCAGTACTGAACGGCACACAGCAGTATATGGCAGCTATAGGGCAGTACTGAACAGCACACAGCAGTATATGGCAGCTATGGGGCAGTACTGAACAGCACACAGCAGTATATGGCAGCTATAGGGCAGTACTGAACGGCACACAGCAGTATATGGCAACTATGGGGCAATACTGAACGGCACACAGCACTATATGGCAGCTATAGGGCAGTACTGAACAGCACACAGCACTATATGGCAGCTATGGGGCAGTACTGAACAGCACACAGCACTATATGGCAGCTATAGGGCAGTACTGAACGGCACACAGCAGTATATGGCAGCTATGGGGCAGTACTGAACGGCACACAGCAGTATATGGCAGCTATGGGGCAGTACTGAACGGCACACAGCACTATATGGCAGCTATAGGGCAGTACTGAACGGCACACAGCACTATATGGCAGCTATAGGGCAGTACTGAACGGCACACAGCAGTATATGGCAGCTATGGGGCAGTACTGAACGGCACACAGCAGTATATGGCAGCTATGGGGCAGTACTGAACGGCACACAGCACTATATGGCAGCTATGGGGCAGTACTGAACGGCACACAGCACTATATGGCAGCTATAGGGCAGTACTGAACGGCACACAGCACTATATGGCAGCTATGGGGCAGTACTGAACGGCACACAGCAGTATATGGCAGCTATGGGGCAGTACTGAACGGCACACAGCAGTATATGGCAGCTATGGGGCAGTACTGAACGGCACACAGCAGTATATGGCAGCTATAGGGCAGTACTGAACGGCTCACAGCACTATATGGCAGCTATAGGGCAGTACTGAACGGCACACAGCACTATATGGCAGCTATAGGGCAGTACTGAACGGCACACAGCACTATATGGCAGCTATGGGGCAGTACTGAACGGCACACAGCACTATATGGCAGCTATGGGGCAGTACTGAACGGCACACAGCAGTATATGGCAGCTATGGGGCAATACTGAACGGCGCAGAGCACTATATGGCAGCTATGGGGCAGAACTGAACGGCGCAGAGCACTATATGGCAGCTATGGGGCAGTACTGAACGGCACACAGCAGTATATGGCAGCTATGGGGCAATACTGAACAGCGCAGAGCACTATATGGCAGCTATGGGGCAATACTGAACGGCGCAGAGCACTATATGGCAGCTATGGGGCAGTACTGAACGGCACACAGCACTATATGGCAGCTATGGGGCAGTACTGAACGGCACACAGCAGTATATGGCAGCTATGGGGCAATACTGAACGGCACACAGCACTATATGGCAGCTATGGGGCAGTACTGAACGGCACACAGCACTATATGGCAGCTATGGGGCAGTACTGAACGGCACACAGCAGTATATGGCAGCTATGGGGCAGTACTGAACGGCACACAGCACTATATGGCAGCTATGGGGCAGTACTGAACGGCACACAGCACTATATGGCAGCTATAGGGCAGTACTGAACGGCACACAGCACTATATGGCAGCTATGGGGCAGTACTGAACGGCACACAGCAGTATATGGCAGCTATGGGGCAGTACTGAACGGCACACAGCAGTATATGGCAGCTATGGGGAAGACGGCGGGGCTTACTGCTGTCAGGCTCCAGGAGCAACGTCTGAGTGCGGGTCAGGTAAATGGCTGTGCTGAGCCTCCCTCCTCCCATCCAAGCCAGAGACTCCGGGGAGGGAAGAGACCCAGCCCCAACCGACCGGATTCAACTTAGTCTGCAGTTAGCTATTAGTTATTAGTTAGCTATTCGATTTTCCATGCATGGTGAATTATACATAGAGTGGATATTGTTTGGGTAAAATTTTGATCAGGACTTTGAGACGTTTATTTTGACTACTTGTGGTCCTGGGTTATTCACGTAAATCGGTTATGTCGCGCATAATCAAACGCACTCAATCATACGTAAATTCAATTTGAAAACAGGTACCATGGACCACTAATACTCAAAATGAGCATATCAATGTCCTGAACAATATTTACCCAAAAAAAATCAACTGTATGTGTAGTTCAGAAGTTATTCACGTAAATCGCTTATGTCGCGAATAAACAAACGCACTTAATCATACGTAAGTTCAATTTGAAAACAGGTACCCTTGACCACTTCTACTCAAAATGAACATATCAATGTCCTGAACAATATTTACCCAAAAAAAATATCAACTCTATGTGTAGTTCAGAAGTTATTCACGTAAATCGCTTATGTCGCGAATAAACAAACGCACTTAATCGTACGTAAGTTCAATTTGAAAACAGGTACCATGGACAACTAATACTCAAAATGAGCATATCAATGTCCTGAACAATATTTACCCAAAAAAAAATCAACTCTATGTGTAGTTCAGAAGTTATTCACGTAAATCGCTTATGTCGCACATAATCAATCGTACTCAATCTAACAAATTTTGTTCCAAAAGTTCAGAACTCTATGTATTTTTGAAGAATTATACAAAATATGCTAACTCCACATGTGAAACATTTTATAGGTACCTCACTGTTTGCTATCACAACTTACTTGAAGTTTCCATAAGAGCTTAACCCACTAATCTATGTTTAATTCAAGGGTTGTTGAACAGATGCTAAGTTTGTGTGTGAAATTACACTTAATAAAGTTTTATGTCATCAAATTATTTATATGTAATTGTATCGTCATTCTTAACCTTTTTTAACTTTACATAGTGGTTCTTGTGTAGACATGGGGGTCAGTGGGTGCTCTCGTCCGCTGTCCCGACCGCCTTTACAAAGACAGCATGGGCCATGGCTCATCCCAACTGAACGCCCGACCTCCTCAACAGTGGGTGGAACACTACTCAGACAACAGAGGGCGAGGGAATCACAATATTAGGACTTTCTTGGATCTCCAAACAATTAATGGCATATATCACACAACCAGCAAAACACAAAATGTAACAGGCAACAGTTTCTCACGCTTCCACTGGCTCCCCAGGGATTATAATATCCATTCATCAGAGCTTAATTAACAAGACCCGACATATTGGATATCCATAAACCTTATAATCTTGCATAGAGCAAGAAGAGTCAGTCCCAAAGACGACATAAATCCTATATATGAAAAAGATGGAACTCCAGACCCATATACCATCTGAGATCTAGTAACCACATAACAAAAATGAAGTCCAGACAGACATAATTTTATTGAATATATAACAGACCTCAGGAACATTTAATATATAAATAATAAAAATATGGACGAGTATACCACTAGGAAAGAGCAAAAAAGTAAGATACACAGTGAGATGGAACAAGTCATCCCTACATAGACAGGCCAAAAGGAGTACCTAGCCACTAGAGTGCATAGGCTCTAAGGCCTGTCGCATTAAACCAAAAGGCGAGGGTCACACTAGTATAGCAGGCCGGAAACAAACAGTCCGGATACCTGCAGACCACAAAGCCAGAGCCGCTAATTGCACAGCATGTGTTAAATAAGAAAAAGGTGCTAGTGCAAAAAAGTGCCAATAGTGCCAAATAGCAGCAATCGGTTATGATCGTAACTTACCCATGTGGGGAGGTGATGACGCTGTCACCGTGTATCCGCACTGCCCCGACGCGCGTTTCGCGTTGCGGGCTTCTTCGGGGGGCCGTGTGGGTACACCGGACATGTCTCAGCCTTTTATGTATGATCTGAGGGCCACCCATGTGAACGCATGCAGGGCGGGACCCCGGTTGCCATGCGACGCGTCCGTACATCCGGCTTGCGGTGCGGGTCAAAGGAAAAACTTCCTGTGACGTCACTGACCCGGACCGCAGCCATAAGGATCACTTCAGGGACGCAGGCAAGTCCGAGACCACACAGCGCATGCGTGTCTGGGAGCACTCAGTAACGTATACTGTTGAAAAACAACAACAGAGGAAAAAAGAGTACCGCCTGAGGGTGGAAAACATGTCACGGTGCGGTAACAAAATACAGTATGTATACATAACAGGGTCTAAAAAATAATAAAACAACATACACAATACAGAAAAAAAGAGAAAAAAACAAGAGAAAAAAACGCAAGATGCCTGATTTACACATTTGTGCACTAAGGATCTATATATTATATAGCAATACCAAAAATCGGTTATTGGAGCGAATCTTGATTGTCATCAGTTCTTTGTATAAAAGAAGAGGTTAATAAGGCGGTTACTCCCACATCCTCCATATGTATTTCCAGCCTCATTTCGCCGGGATCAGCTCCAAGAAAGATCCTAGTGCATCCATAGCGATGTTGCCAGTTCTAAATGATGGATTTATACAGGCAAGGACAAAGACAACCAACTATACCGGACACTGCGAGTAAGAAAAATAATAATAAAATGAGTAAAAACAACACATCCAAGAACATACTATATTAAAAACCAAAGGAAAGCAGAATGGAAAAAGGTGTAACCTTAAAAAGGGGGGGGGGGGGTTTAGAGAAATGGGGCGAAAGAAAGTTTTTCGTTCAGACCGTGAGGGGACATGGTGCCTAAAGAAACGATCCATCTGCATTCAAGCTGCGCCAGAACACGTTTGGGATCACCACCCCGGGTACCACAATGCACCCTATCAATGCCCCGCACCCGTAATCCGGTGGGGTCACAGTTGTGGCGCAACCTGAAATGCCCAGGGATCGTTTTAAGAACAGAAGGATCAGTACAATTTTTTGCAGCCAAGATGTCCCTCACATGTTCCCTCGTCCGTATCCGTAACTCGAGGTGAGTCCCACATAAATGAGTTTACAAGGGCATACAGCGTAGTAGATCACATAAGTGGTACTACAGGAGATGTAATTCACAATCCGGTAGTCCCTACCCCCATCCCCTGTAGTAAAAGATGTGGCCCGATCGATGATCCGGCAGGCCAAACAAGATCCACAAGGATAACAACCCCATCTCTGTTTAGATGTACCAAAAACACTTGGGGGGGTGGCTACGTAATGGCTCCTCACAAGTATATCTTTAAGATTTCTCCCTCGTCTAGCCATGAGCAGCGGTCGATCTGGAATGATACGTTTTAGAGTGGGGTCTGTAGCCTAGGGCTACTTACTCCAAGCCAGCAGCACCCTGCTTTCGGCGGGCACCCACCAAGAACGGAATAATGCCAGATTTAGGAAGCTGACTGAGTACCGCAAATTCTGTAGTCAGGTGACTGGATTGTCCCAAGCTGTATACCATCCTTATGTAGTCTTTGATATCTCAGCCGAATCCTTGCATTCGATGCTGAAGTCCATGTAGTCTTATAATCCATGTTCGGTTATGGCCTGCCAATCGGATCCGCAAATCAAAAATTGGTACCATGCAGCAAGAGAGACTTGGTCACTGGACAGTCCTTCTATACCCCTGAGCTCTCAATTCAGACTTGGGGCTTCATGATTGGTGGAATAAGAGTGTGCTAGATTGGCTAGATTCCAAGCTGCAAACATCATATCCTTAGTACTAATGGTGTCTAAGGGTACCGTCACACAGTGCAATTTTGATCGCTACGACGGCACGATTTGTGACGTTCGAGCGATATAGGTACGATATCGCAGTGTGTGACACGCTCCTGCGATCAGGGACCCCGCTGTGAATCGTACGTCGTAGCAGATCGTTTGAAACTTTCTTTCGTCGTCTAGTGTCCCGCTGTGGCGGCATGATCGCATAGTGTAACAAAGGTGTGCACGATATTGTATACGATGTAAAGGGCGGAGGAGTTGGCTACGTAGGAGCGCTGAATTCTCCACCTCCCAAGTGCTGATTGGGCGGTACAATACTGTGCGCTCATTCGACAAAGGACTATTGTTCCCAGCGGATAAAACCGGAGCTCTCGAGCGCACTATTCATTTCTCTCTGTAGCACGTGCTGTAAACAGAACTCCTAAATTCGCTGGATTTCCTGGACTTTTCTTCTAACTACTAGACTTTTACCGCAAAAGGTATGTATAACGCTTCAGCGTAGCATATGTTGCGCTTCAACGTGGATAAACGCTGTAGCGTGGTCGATTGTTCCTTTATGGAGAGTAGGGTAGGCCTGAGAACCTCAGGTACACAGCTGTAGCGTGGCCCAATTAATTAATCCTTTTACAGATCGAGATGGTTGACTGCTCCATTTAATACCAGTAGTAACATATATAGTTATTAGATCAATGGTCAGAACATTGTTTTGTAAGCACGTGTATTTATTGTATGTTTGATTTCTTTTTAGGAACTATGCTCACTTCCGATGAGAGTTCTGTTGTTGCTGCTGCCCTGGTGTTTGAGGCAGCACGTCTCCAAGAGGAGAGACGTCCTAAACGAAAACGTCGCATGTGGACCCGGAGCTGGCTGCAGAAAAGATCCACATTGTCACACATGGGTCTCATAAGAGAGTTACGTGACAATAACCCTCATGATTTCCGAAACTACCTTCGGATGTCCGAGGAATCCTTCAAAATAATACTGTCTGCTGTTACGCCACTCATACAAAGGTGTGATACGCCGATGCGTGCAGCCGTGCCCGTGGATGAAAGGTTGGCGGTGACACTGCGGTTCCTGGCAACAGGAAGGTCTCTTCAGGATTTGCAGTTTTCCGCAGCTGTTTCCAGACCTTTCCTGAGCGTTGTGATTCCGGAGACATGCGAGGCCATTATGCGCAGCTTAAGTCATTATATGGAGGTACTACTATATTTTATTGGCTGCTGTGTTATGTCGATATATTATACTAGCTATTTAACCCGTTCTACGCCCTGTTTACGCGCATTTCTATTGGTATATGTTCTACATCCTATCATGTGCTGCTCCCATCCTGCGTCCCCATTCAGACATGTGCTGCTGTGATCCTGCGCCTCCATTCTGACATGTGCTGCTACCATTTTGCGGCTCCATTCTGATATGTGCTGCTCCAACCCTGCGCCACCCTTCTTTTATTTGATGCTCCCAACGTAATTTTATTGATTATATAATTTAGATATATTGTTTAGCACCCCCTCTGAGTCACCGAAGCCATCTGATAAAATGGCTGCCTGCATACTCAGGGTTGTTGACTTTGTTATACTAATCCATACTGCGCCTCAATCACTGTAGGATGTGCACATGAGAGTGTATGTGCATAATATATTTGACCTAATTTGTACATGTTTCCTTCTCATCTTGCAGTTTCCCAAGACGGCGGATGACTGGAAGAGGATTGGTTCCGATTTTGATGAGCTGTGGCAGTTTCCAAACTGCGGTGGTGCATTAGATGGAAAGCATGTGCGCATCACGCAACCAGCCAACTCTGGATCCTTCTTTTTCAACTACAAAGGATATTTCAGTGTGATCCTCATGGCCCTTGTCAATGCGAACTATGAGTTTGTCGATGTAGATGTTGGCATGAATGGTCGAGTCTCCAACGGTGGTGTTTTTGAACACACTTCATTTGGGGAAAGCTTGAGGAACAATGAACTGCTGTTGCCACTAAATGAAGACACAAAAGCAAACCTAAATTTTGTCTTCATCGCTGATGAAGCTTTCCCTCTTCATCCACATTTGCTGAAGCCATTTGCACAGAGAACACTCACACCGGAGCGCAGAATCTTTAATTACCGGTTGTCGAGGGCCCGTCGTGTGGTTGAAAATGCCTTTGGGATTATGGCAAATCGGTTTAGAGTGTTCCACACAGCTATCAACTTGAAGCTGCCGTCTATAGACTTTGTGGTTTTGGCATGCTGTGTGCTCCATAATTTCCTGAGACGTCATGATACGAGCTCCTATTCTCCTCCTTCGTTTATTGATGCAGTGGACGCAAGAACCGGAGATATTGTGCCCGGGGAATGGCGTACACAACCGGATAATTTTACAGCTCTTCAAGCACTTGGATCTGGCAGACAGGCAGACGATGCAAGGGACTGTCGCGAAAAATACTGTCAGTACTTTAATGGTTCTGGAGCTGTACCCTGGCAGGATCGCGCCGTATAAAAAAAAATTTTTTTTTGCTTTGCTGTCATATAAACCTCTCTAAATTAAAGTAAATGTGATGCCTATTAAATGGTGCTGTTAACCCTTATAGCTTGGTAAACATTAAAGAAAGAATGCGAAGATTTTTGTTTTTTTTTGTAACAATTTCTTGGTTTTAAATTATTTAACAACTAAATATAACATAACCAAAAAAAAAAAAAAATTATCTCCTTCCACGGCCCAAGAGGTGTCGCAGCGTCACGCCCTGCTGCTCTACTTGAGCCTGGAGGAGCGCTGCTGTCTGCTGCAGGAGCGCTGCTGTCCACTCCAGGCGCAATTGTCTCGCCAGGAGCTCTCTTACGGTGGGCGGTTCTGTGGATAGAAGAGGTTGGAGAACCAACGTTGATTCCGCTGAAAATACATCCCGACCTCTAGGGCAGGAACAAATTTTGTGTGTTGTAAATTTCTATTTGGTCTGGCACCACAGGGCGATGTTAATTTTATTAAATTTTACAGTTTTAGTTGTCTATTGTGACATCCAGCAGAAAACCACTCGTATTATGTTGATACTTACGGAGAAGGGACGCCGGTTCCTCATTGCCAGAACCAGAGGTGCTAATTTCCCATCCCAGCGATCTGGACACTGCTGCAGCACCGAAAAGGAAATAATAACAGATCTGGTTAACTATGGAACACGCCGTTGGGAAGCGCTCGCTGTTTTGGTCACTTACGTATGTTATGTTCTGGGGAGAATGCCGCCGACCCGGGGGAGGAAGAGGAGTGTCGGAAGGGAGGTGTTGAGGGTGGTGTAGGGGTGCGAGGCCGTCTGCTGTCTGGTGGAGGCGTGGTAGGCCGCTGGGTCATTACTGCGTCTGTAATGTATTCAAATATTACCGCTACCCTCTTATGTCCCGTATGCAGTTGAAAAACTGTAATCAATGATTGTTAACTTACGTGACGTCACGGACTGTGGGCTCCCGCTGGTGGTGGATGCTGTGGTGCTGCTGGCAATGGCAGGCACCTGTTGCCGCCGCTGTCTCTCTACACAGAAAGTTTACAAACGCAATCTTTAAAAACACATGTAGAGTGCTGCAGATCAAAGCTAACAATATACTGAAACATAAAATTTATATAACACTTCACAGGGGTGCGAGGGTGCATGGTCGCAACAGATGGTGGAGGTGTGGTAGGCCGCTGGGTCATTACTGCGTCTGTAATGTCTTCAAATATTTCAGCTACCCTGTTATGTCCCGTGTGATGTTAAAAAAAATGCAATCAATGATTGTGAACTTACGTGATGTCCCGGACTGTGGGCTCCCACTGGTGTCTGAAGATGTGGTACTGGTGGCAATGGTGGGTCTCACTTGCCGCCGCCGCTGTCTCTCTACACCTAAAGTAAAGAATCACAATGTTTACACACAAATGTTGAGTGCTGCAGATCAAAGCTTACAATATACTGAAACATAAAATCGAGATCACACTTTACAGGGGTGCGATACTCTGACATGTCTGTGGGCTCTGGGGTTCAATGGTCTTCCTGTCTTTGGAAAACGTATCATTTCATCAGTAGGCCAACCTCCTCCGATAATATTTTTGGTCAATTGAGAAACTAAAAATTACGGACATCTTAATAATTTCAAGATGGTGGTTGAGATTAGGGAACCCGACAAGTTTTCTCACGGACAACGCATATTCTGCTTGGAAAATAACTAAATTTTAAAAAAACGGGGCATGTGTTTTAATGCATTTGAGGTCAAGTTGGCAACCATGAGCGCAAGCCTCCCTCCCAAACCCCCCCCCCTCCTGACAGCGTGCATCTCCCAATCCCCCCATACTAGTACTTGCCTCGCCTTGCCTCCGCACGCAACTCAGCAAACATTTGTGGCGTTTTATAGCGGAGGTCAGCCCATTTTTTACTCAGCTGAAGCTGACTGCGGCAGACGCCAAACCTCCTCTCCATCATTCTGGTTATGTGGCCAAGCACTTCCCGCTTGTGGATGTGTGGGTGGGCAGGGCGGCTCTCCAGACCCTCATAATCCAGGGCATCCATCTGAGTAATAAAAAAAAGGAGCTCTGGCTGCCCCAGAGGAGCAGAACGCATTCTCGCCGCCATTTTAGATGGAATGACCCTGAACAGCAACGCCCACAGGAGGAGCTTGACTACGCCGTCCTGCCGCCAGATCGGCTTCGCAATAGCGTTGCAGTTTATGGACAGCGTCACATTTGTGACGCATGAGCGGTACGGAATGAACGCACATAGTAAAAGCCGTTCGAAGGATGGTTATATAACGCCGGAGCGTCACGTAATGTACGCTCGTGGTCTATGACGGCGTGATGACGTTACAGCGTTCCGGCGTGCCTGCGCTAGCTTGTTTTGGATCCCTGACATCCTGATAATGGCTGCCAGTCGCCGTGATCCTCCTATGGGCATCCCAGAGCTCAAGTTCCTTATTGGAACAATGGATCGGATGCAGTATGAAACAACAGGGCTGGTGCTGCACCGCAACCAGCACAAGGACGAAGTTGTCCGTGTGGTGTCTGAGGGCCTCAGGAAGCGGTTTGGGATAACTCGCAGTAAGGCCCAGATTGTGAAAAAATGGGGCGATCTCAAGTCCAAAAGCCCAGAGCGCCTGCAGGAGCTTCGCAAGGAGATTCGCAGAGGTCAGTACGCAGGTACCCAAAATTAGGGCACGCAGAAGGATTAATTGGGTGATTCATGGGAATGGGGGGTACGCTGCATGGATTTGCATAGGCCTTTGGGCCAGTATGAACGTTGCAGAGCCACTATGTGTCACAGCTATGGGGCACTTTGAACGTTGCAGAGCCACAAAGTGTCACAGCTATGGGACAGTTTGAACGTTGCAGAGCCACTATGTGCCACATCTATGGGACAGTTTGAATGTTGCAGAGCCACTATGTGCCATAGCTATGGGGCAGTTTGAGCATTGCAGAGCCACTATGTGTCACATCTATGGGACAGTTTGAATGTTGCAGAGCCACTATGTGCCATAGCTATGGGGCAGTTTGAGCGTTGCAGAGCCACTATGTGTCACAGCTATGGGAAGGTGAGAAACACCAGACCCAACAATGCAGATGAGCTGAAGGCTGCTATCAAAGCAACCTGGGCTTCCATAACCCCTCAGCAGTGCCGCAGGCTGATCGCCTCAATGCCACGCCACATTGATGCAGTAATTGATGGAAAAGGACCAAGTATTGAGGGCATTTACTGAACATACATTTCAGTAGGACAACATTTCGGATTTTACAATCATTTTTCAAGCTGGTGATATAAAGTATTCTAATTTACTGAGATAATGACTTTTGGGATTTCATTGGTTGTAAGCCATAATCATCAACATTAACAGAAATAAACACATGAAATAGATTACTCTGTGTGTAATGACTCTGTGTGTGATGTAGTTAACTTTTTGATGATATTCTAATTTTGTGAGAAGCACCTGTACATATATAGAAATTAAAGCAATTTTTTTACAAATAGTGTATATATATATATATAAAATTACTGCTTTCTCATTGACTTCATACATTGTGCCCACTATGGGGACATAAAAGAGGGGCATTTCACAATTTAAGTAAAGGATGAAACTTTCCAAAGACAAAAAGATTAATGTTAACGATGTCATGATTTTTAATGATTGATTACTTGGGTCATTGATGACTACCTCTTCAATATTTTTCACAGTTGTTAATAGTAAACTCTGCAACTAAGGAGTTAAATGATCTATGGAGAAGAAAAAAGACCCGTGAGGTAATAAACATATCCAGTATTTCCATTCCTATGATGGAGGATTAGTGGTGAGCGAGCGTGCTCTGATAAGGTGTTAACTCAGCATGCTCGAGTGCTAATCCAACATTTCGGCGTGCCATAAAAGTATGCTCGAGACGCTGCAGGGATTTCTGAAATCTCAGCTTTTTCTTTAAAGCAGCGCTTTGTCAAGTCTCTCAGTTTTGCAGCGTATTTCACCCATTCAAGTGAATGATAAAAAACGCCGGTAAAAACAGCAAAACGTATATTCGGTGTGAGGAAAAAAACTGCAGCATTCTGTGATTACAGTCCAAAATCGGACACTGGCAGGAAACAGTCGCACGCCTTATGGAGCATCAGAGGGACCAGCGGTTTTTACAGATACATTCCATTTCTGTAGCAAAGAAGCCTGTAAATAGTCGTGTAAAAGAATAATAGCTGCGGAATAACAGGACGGATTCTACACGGACAGAACACGGAGGACAAGTGAGAAAACCTCGCCCCACTCTCCTGGATTATTGGTACACAAGTGTGAGCGAACCCGAAATATTGCCGGGCAGCAAGTATCTGTGCAGAGCCGATGCTGGAAAATTCTATCACAAGATTCCGTGATGACATCACTGGTGATTGTCGGCCAGGATGACATCACTGGTGATTGTCGGCCATTGTGACATCACAGCCCCTATAAATAGAAGCCGCGCAGGGTTCCGGGTGCCATTTTTGGTTCTATAGTGACGGAGAGCATTTGCAATTTCTCACTATGGCTGAATTACATCTGAATGATTTTCAGGTACAAGCGCTATTGGAGGTTCTTATCTTCCATCGCCCTAACATTGCGCTTCTACCACCCGATGACGTCCTCTGCTTCACTCACCGGCTGGTGGTGCAGCTAGTAAAGGATTGCCTGACTAAACACCAACAAGATCAACTGACGTCAGAGTATCTGACAGATTTATGTCACAACATCAAGACTTTACTACAGCAGGTAAGTGGCGGACGCTCCGCACACAACTTCTCTGTACTCAGAGATAATAATGGTGGGACAGAAGCTTCTTCTTTCCTCCCATATAAAACACGACGAGTCCCCAAATCCTGTATGGAGTCAGTGTATCTGCAGAGAGGAGCAGATGACACATACAATGGCCGCCAATCATCTCAGATTGTTCTTTTTTGTTTCTTTTCTTCTTTATAGGCCGAAAAAAAGTCTCAATCTGGAGACTTGGCTTATATTACAGAACTGGCCGAAAAAATCCTCCGTGTACTAGAACTTCCGGACCGCTCGTCGGACCGCCAGGTAAGCAGCGTCGGACTGGAGCACCTTGGGCCCACCAGAGAAAATCATTCTTGGGGCCCACTATGTAGCTACAAAGAAATAAATACAAGACCACCAATTGTGGGGTAAAATACTAATATCAGGGTGTAATATAAGATAGTACACTTCTTAATTATATAGCACTGGTTGGAGTAGCCCCATCATAGAATATAAAGTAGGCCCCTCATAGAATAAAAAGTAGCCCCCTCATAGAATTTAATGTAGCCCCCTCATAGAATATAATGTAGCCCCCTCATAGAATAAAAAGTAGCCCCCTCATAGAATTTAATGTAGTCCCCTCATAGAATATAATGTAGCCCCCTCACAGAATTTAATGTAGCCCCCTCATAGAATATAATGTAGCCCCCTCATAGAATAAAAAGTAGCCCCCTCATAGAATTTAATGTAGCCCCCTCATAGAATATAATATAGCCCCCTCATAGAATAAAAAGTAGCCCCCTCATAGAATATAATGCAGCCCCCGTCATAGAATATAAAGTAGCCCCCTCATAGAATGTAAAGTAGCCCCCTCATAGAATAAAAAGTAGCCCCCTCATAGAATATAATGTAGCCCCCCTCATAGAATTTAATGTAGCCCCCCATAGAATATAATGTATCCTCCCATAGAATATAGTTTAGCACATCAAAGAATATAATGTAGCTCCCTCATAGGGTATAATGCAGCCTCCCATAGAATATAATGTAGCCCCTCAGAGTATAATGCAGCACCCCTCATAGGGTATAATGCAGCCCCCCCATAGAATATAATGTAGACCCACATAGAGTATAATGCACTCCCAAATTGAATATAATGTAGCCCCACAGTCCTACAGTATTATGGCCACCAGGACTCACTCACTGATATATATATATATATATATATATATATATATATATATATATATATATATATATATAAACAAACACAATCCTCACCTCTCCTCCTTGTTCCGCACTGATCCCGGCTCTGCTCCGGTATCAGCAGCTGCACTGCCATTTGCCCAACACACAGCGGGTACGCGATGAAGTGACGTCATCACACACCTTCAGTGTCAGAGGCAGAGGGGAATGATGGGAGATGGAGCGTCGTCTGATGCTCTCTCCTCCATTATTGCTTTCATCTGTGATGCCGATACAGTTGAATGTGGTGCACACTGGGGAGGAGTGCTGGCATTAGGCCCCCCTGACTTACAGGCCCCATAGTGGCCGCTTGGGCTGGGGCCCCTGGGTGAGTGGGGGCCCTGGTCTGCCAGCCATGATAGGGGGCAGTGTTAGACTCAGCCTGTGGCTAACACTGCCCGCTATTAAAGTGAAATTAATATTCACCGCTCTCCACGCCCATGGGGGTGTGGTGTTGAGAGAAGATTCATTTCTTTTTAGCAGCGGGGACAGGCTTTAGCTGCAGCAGCCTGTCACCCACTGCTGCTTCGCTGGCATCAGGTGGGTCCCCCTGACTCACGGGCCCCATAGCAGCTGCATGGTCTGCCGCTTTTAGCAATACGCCACTGGCTAGGGCCCCTGGAGCAGCAGGAGCCCTAGGCAGCTGCCTGCCCTGTATGCCAGCAGGTGTCAATGCCTGGGCCCCCTGGAGAATCCTCCAGTTCTCTGGAGGGCCAGTTGGACCCTTCCGGTAAGGAGCCATCAATTGGTGCATCAGTAAATGTTGGTTTCATCTGTCCTGATTGATGGATTTGTGGATTTAGTGAAATCTTTCACATATTAATTATCTCTATTATATCTATTAGGAAACACCAGAAGGCGACGACGAATATGGGGAGAATGTGACCCCGGAAATCCCTGACTCTAATAGGAGTCAGCTGGAGCCGAGCAGCGATCTGATTGCAGGTGAGCCGATCACATGACCGTCTACAAGGAATCTCCAGATATTACACAGCAGGGAATAATGGTGGATTTACTCTCTACTCCGT
Source organism: Ranitomeya imitator (assembly GCF_032444005.1). Lineage (NCBI taxonomy): Eukaryota > Metazoa > Chordata > Amphibia > Anura > Dendrobatidae > Ranitomeya > Ranitomeya imitator. Next base: position 24,940,380 of record NC_091282.1, read on the forward strand.
GAAATGGGACCTGTCAGCACATAATACATATAGGAGTGGTGGGATGATGGCAGAGGACGTTCCCCCCATTATATCCAGATATTACACAGCAGGGAATAATGGCGGATTTACTCTCTACTCCATGTAATGGGACCTGTCAGCACATAATACATATAGGAGTGGTGGGATGATGGCAGAGGACGTTCCCCCCATTATATCCAGATATTACACAGCAGGGAATAATGGTGGATTTACTCTCTACTCCATGTAATGGGACCTGTCAGCACATGATACATATAGGAGTGGTGGGATGACGGCAGAGGACGTTCCCCCCATTATATCCAGATATTACACAGCTGGGAATAATGGCGGATTTACTCTCTACTCCATGTAATGGGACCTGTCAGCACATGATACATATAGGAGTGGTGGGATGATGGCAGAGGACGTTCCCCCCATTATACCCAGATATTACACAGCAGGGAATAATGGTGGATTTACTCTCTACTCCATGTAATGGGGACCTGTCAGCACATGATACATATAGGAGTGGTGGGATGACGGCGGAGGACGTTCCTCCCATTATATCCAGATATTACACAGCAGGGAATAATGGCGGATTTACTCTCTACTCCATGTAATGGGGACCTGTCAGCACATGATACATATAGGAGTGGTGGGATGATGGCGGAGGACGTTCCCCCCATTATATCCAGATATTACACAGCAGGGAATAATGGTGGATTTACTCTCTACTCCATGTAATGGGGACCTGTCAGCACATGATACATATAGGAGTGGAGGGATGACGGCGGAGGACGTTTCCCCCATTATATCCAGATATTACACAGCAGGGGATAATGGCGGATTTACTCTCTACTCCATGTAATGGGACCTGTCAGCACATGATACATATAGGAGTGGTGGGATGATGGCGGAGGACGTTCCCCCCCATTATATCCAGACATTACACAGCAGGGGATAATGGCGGATTTACTCTCTACTCCATGTAATGGGGACCTGTCAGCACATGATACATATAGGAGTGGTGGGATGACGGCGTAGGACGTTCCCCCCATTATATCCAGATATTACACAGCAGGGAATAATGGCGGATTTACTCTCTACTCCATGTAATGGGACCTGTCAGCACATGATACATATAGGAGTGGTGGGATGACGGCGTAGGACGTTCACCCCATTATATCCAGATATTACACAGCAGGGAATAATGGCGGATTTACTCTCTACTCCATGTAATGGGACCTGTCAGCACATGATACATATAGGAGTGGTGGGATGATGGCAGAGGACGTTCCCCCCATTATACCCAGACATTACAAAGCAGGGAATAATGGCGGATTTACTCTCTACTCCATGTAATGGGACCTGTCAGCACATGATACATATAGGAGTGGAGGGATGACGGCGGAGGACGTTCCCCCCATTATATCCAGATATTACACAGCAGGGGATAATGGCGGATTTACTCTCTACTCCATGTAATGGGGACCTGTCAGCACATGATACATATAGGAGTGGAGGGATGACGGCAGAGGACGTTCCCCCCATTATATCCAGATATTATACAGCAGGGAATAATGGCGGATTTACTCTCTACTCCATGTAATGGGGACCTGTCAGCACATGATACATATAGGAGTGGAGGGATGACGGCGGAGGACGTTCCCCCCATTATATCCAGATATTACACAGCAGGGAATAATGGCGGATTTACTCTCTACTCCATGTAATGGGGACCTGTCAGCACATGATACATATAGGAGTGGTGGGATGACGGCGGAGGACGTTCCCCCCATTATATCCAGATATTACACAGCAGGGAATAATGGCGGATTTACTCTCTACTCCATGTAATGGGGACCTGTCAGCACATGATACATATAGGAGTGGTGGGATGACGGCAGAGGACGTTCCCCCCATTATATCCAGATATTACACAGCAGGGAATAATGGCGGATTTACTCTCTACTCCATGTAATGGGACCTATTAGCACATGATACATATAGGAATGGAGGGATGACGGCGGAGGACGTTCCCCCCATTATATCCAGATATTACACAGCAGGGAATAATGGCGGATTTACTCTCTACTCCATGTAATGGGGACCTGTCAGCACATGATACATATAGGAGTGGTGGGATGACGGCAGAGGACGTTCCCCCCATTATATCCAGATATTACACAGCAGGGAATAATGGCGGATTTACTCTCTACTCCATGTAATGGGGACCTGTCAGCACATGATACATATAGAAGTGGTGGGATGACGGCGGAGGACGTTCCCCCCATTATATCCAGATATTACACAGCAGGGAATAATGGCGGATTTACTCTCTACTCCATGTAATGGGGACCTGTTAGCACATGATACATATAGGAGTGGTGGGATGACGGTGTAGGACGTTCCCCCCATTATATCCAGATATTACACAGGAGGGGATAATGGCGGATTTACTCTCTACTCCATAGAATGGGACCTGTCAGCACATGACACATATAGGAGTGGTGGGATGACGGCACAGGACGTTCCCCCCCCCCCCATTATATCCAGATATTACACAGGAGGGGATAATGGCAGATTTACTCTCTACTCCATGTAATGGGACCTGTCAGCACATGATACATATAGGAGTGGAGGGATGACGGCGGAGGACGTTCCCCCCATTATATCCAGATATTACACAGCTGGGAATAATGGCGGATTTACTCTCTACTCCATGTAATGGGGACCTGTCAGCACATGATACATATAGGAGTGGTGGGATGACGGCACAGGACGTTCCCCCCCATTATGTCCAGATATTACACAGGAGGGGATAATGGCAGATTTACTCAATACTCCATGCAATGGGACCTGTCAGCACATGATACATATAGGAGTGGTGGGATGACGGCGGAGGACGTTCCCCCCATTATATCCAGATAGTACACAGCAGGGAATAATGGCAGATTTACTCTCTACTCCATGTAATGGGGACCTGTCAGCACATGATACATATCGAAGTGGAGGGATGACGGCGGAGGATGTTCCCCTCATTATATCCAGATATTACACAACAGGGAATAATGGCGGATTTACTCTCTACTCCATGTAATGGGACCTGTCAGCACATGATACATATAGGAGTGGAGGGTTGACGGCGGAGGACGTTCCCCCCATTATATCTAAATATTACACAGCAGGGAATAATGGCGGATTTACTCTCTACTCCATGTAATGGGGACCTGTCAGCACATGATACATATAGGAGTGGTGGGATGACGGCGGAGGACGTTCCCCCCATTATTTCCAGATATGACACAGCAGGGAATAATGGCGGATTTACTCTCTACTCCATGTAATGGGACCTGACAGCACATGATACATATAGGAGTGGTGGGATGACGGCGGAGGACGTTCCCCACATTATATCCAGATATTACACAGCATGGAATAATGGCGGATTTACTCTCTACTCCATGGAATGGGACCTGTCAGCACATGATACATATAGGAGTGGTGGGATGACGGCGGAGGACGTTCCCCCCATTATATCCAGATATTACACAGCAGGGAATAATGGCGGATTTACTCTCTACTCCATGTAATGGGACCTGTCAGCACATGATACATATAGGAGTGGTGGGATGACGGCGGAGGACGTTCCCCCCATTATATCCAGATATTACACAGCTGGGAATAATGGTGGATTTACTCTCTACTCCATGTAAAGGGACCTGTCAGCACATGATACATATAGGAGTGGTGGGATGATGGCAGAGGACGTTCCCCCCATTATATCCAGATATTACACAGCTGGGAATAATGGCGGATTTACTCTTTACTCCATGTAATGGGGACCTGTCAGCACATGATACATATAGGAGAGGTGGGATGACGGCGGAGGACGTTCCCCCCATTATATCCAGATATTACACAGCAGGGAATAATGGCGGATTTACTCTCTACTCCATGTAATGGGACCTGTCAGCACATGATACATATAGGAGAGGTGGGATGACGGCGGAGGACGTTCCCCCCATTATATCCAGATATTACACAGCAGGGAATAATGGTGGATTTACACTCTACTCCATGTAATGGGGACCTGTCAGCACATGATACATATAGGAGTGGTGGGATGACGGTGGAGGACGTTCCCCGCATTATATCCAGATATTACACAGCATGGAATAATGGCGGATTTACTCTCTACTCCATGGAATGGGACCTGTCAGCACATGATACATATAGGAGTGGTGGGATGACGGCGGAGGACGTTCCCCCCATTATACCCAGATATTACACAGCAGGGAATAATGGCGGATTTACTCTCTACTCCATGTAATGGGACCTGTCAGCACATGATACATATAGGAGTGGTGGGATGACGGCGGAGGACGTTCCCCCCATTATATCCAGATATTACACAGCAGGGAATAATGGTGGATTTACTCTCTACTCCATGTAATGGGACCTGTCAGCACATGATACATATAGGAGTGGTGGGATGATGGCAGAGGACGTTCCCCCCATTATATCCAGATATTACACAGCTGGGAATAATGGCGGATTTACTCTTTACTCCATGTAATGGGGACCTGTCAGCACATGATACATATAGGAGAGGTGGGATGACGGCGGAGGACGTTCCCCCCATTATATCCAGATATTACACAGCAGGGAATAATGGCGGATTTACTCTCTACTCCATGTAATGGGACCTGTCAGCACATGATACATATAGGAGAGGTGGGATGACGGCGGAGGACGTTCCCCCCATTATATCCAGATATTACACAGCAGGGAATAATGGTGGATTTACACTCTACTCCATGTAATGGGGACCTGTCAGCACATGATACATATAGGAGTGGTGGGATGACGGCGGAGGACGTTCCCCGCATTATATCCAGATATTACACAGCTGGGAATAATGGCGGATTTACTCTCTACTCCATGTAATGGGACCTGTCAGCACATGATACATATAGGGGTGGTGGGATGACGGCGTAGGACGTTCCCCCCATTATATCCAGATATTACACAGCAGGGAATAATGGCGGATTTACTCTCTACTCCATGTAATGGGGACCTGTCAGCACATGATACATATAGGAGTGGTGGGATGACGGCGTAGGACGTTCCCCCCATTATATCCAGATATTACACAGCATGGAATAATGGTGGATTTTCTCTCTACTCCATGTAATGGGGACCTGTCAGCACATGATACATATAGGAGTGGTGGGATGACGGCGTAGGACGTTCCCCCCATTACATCCAGATATTACACAGCAGGGAATAATGGCGGATTTACTCTCTACTCCATGTAATGGGACCTGCCAGCACATGATACATATAGGAGTGGTGGGATGACGGCGTATGACGTTCCCCCCATTATATCCAGATATTACACAGCTGGGAATAATGGCGGATTTACTCTCTACTCCATGTAATGGGACCTGTCAGCACATGATACATATAGGCGTGGTGGGATGACGGCGGAGGACGTTCCCCCCATTATATCCAGATATTACACAGCAGGGAATAATGGCGGATTTACTCTCTACTCCATGTAATGGGACCTGTCAGCACATGATACATATAGGAGTGGTGGGATGACGGCGGAGGACGTTCCCCCATTATATCCAGATATTACACAGCAGGGAATAATGGCGGATTTACTCTCTACTCCATGTAATGGAACCTGTCAGCACATGATACATATAGGAGTGGTGGGATGACGGCGGAGGACGTTCCCCCATTATATCCAGATATTACACAGCAGGGAATAATGGCGGATTTACTCTCTACTCCATGTAATGGAACCTGTCAGCACATGATACATATAGGAGTGGTGGGATGACGGCGGAGGACGTTCCCCCCATTATATCCAGATATTACACAGCAGGGAATAATGGTGGATTTACTCTCTACTCCATGTAATGGGGACCTGTCAGCACATTATACATATAGGAGTGGTGGGATGACGGCGGAGGACGTTCCCCCCATTATATCCAGATATTACACAGCAGGGAATAATGGCGGATTTACTCTCTACTCCATGTAATGGGACCTGTCAGCACATGATACATATAGGAGTGGTGGGATGACGGAGGAGGACGTTCCCCCCATTATACCCAGATATCACACAGCAGGGAATAATGGCGGATTTACTCTCTACTCCATGTAATGGGGACCTGTCAGCACATGATACATATAGGAGTGGTGGGATGACGGCGGAGGACATTCCCCCCATTATACCCAGATATTACACAGCAGGGAATAATGGCGAATTTACTCTCTACTCCATGAAATGTGACCTGTCAGCACATGATACATATAGGAGTGGTGGGATGATGGCGGAGGACGTTCCCCCCATTATATCCAGATATTACACAGCAGGGAATAATGGTGGATTTACTCTCTACTCCATGTAATGGGACCTGTCAGCACATGATACATATAGGAGTGGTGGGATGATGGCGGAGGACGTTCCCCCCATTATATCCAGATATTACACAGCAGGGAATAATGGTGGATTTACTCTCTACTCCATGTAATGGGACCTGTCAGCACATGATACATATAGGAGTGGTGGGATGACGGCGGAGGACGTTCCCCCCATTATATCCAGATATTACACAGCAGGGAATAATGGCGGATTTACTCTCTACTCCATGTAATGGGGACCTGTCAGCACATGATACATATAGGAGTGGTGGGATGACGGCGGAGGACGTTCCCGTTTATTAAAAAGTTTTTCTTTGCTGAAATCCAATGTGCCAGTCAGGAGAAATGTAACATAGAAGCCATATGCAAATCAGGATGGAAGTGCACTGGGGGCGGGGATGAAGGTGTCCGAGTGCAGTGACACGCCCCCAGTGCACTTCCAGGATAATTTGCATATGGCTGCTATGCTTCAGCTCTCTTCCCATCACTCACATGTGCAGTGAGGGTGGGGGCTCCTCATTCATGTGGTGATTGGGGGTCCGCCACCACTTACATTACCTTTATCTGTGGGTGCGCTGTACGTTCTCATATGTAGAGTCCCCATATAACGAGTATTATTCCCATTTTCAGACGTCTTGTCATTTCTCCCTTATATTACGGTATTATGTATGTAGGACTGATATTGACTAATACATTTTATTTTCTCATCACGTTATCATTATTTTAGTACCATCAGCGCTGGCGAATCCCGACAGTGGAATCTGTAAGATCCCGGAGATCCAAGAATCCGCCGTTGTAAGTATCATAGAGATATGGGGGTGTCTATGTATCACCAGATCATGGGGTGTGAGTGACCCGTCCAGTATTATCCCCATATAACCATGGGACGGCTCTGTTCTAAGTGTAGAGGACACTGTGGTCTTAGAGAATGGCATTTATATTAAATGGAATCTGTCACCAGGTTTATGCTGTAGCATAATGTAGGGGCAGAGACCCTGATTCCAGCGATATATCACTTAATTTACTTGGGTCAGCAGATGTGATAATATCCCTGTCTTCTCTGCTGCAGATCTAGCAGAGCTCTGAATGCTGAACCTTGTAGAACACTGCCCACACCATTGATTGGCAGCTTTTCTGTATACACTGTGCATAGGCAGAAATCTGCTATACCGTGGTGGTGGGTTTACAGAGTACTAGGACAACATGGCATGAGACACATAGTCCTAGTGATAATCTCCTGCTGATAAAACACTGATTTTATTAAAGCAACAGCAGAAAGTCTAGTAAGTAACATATCGCTGGAATCAGGGTCTCTTCCCCTATATCATAACTGCTCCCAGATTACATAGCACAGACCTACTGACAGATTCTCTGCAAGTTCTACCCTGTGTGATCTCGCGTTTTATCCAGCACTTTACAATTATATCGATATATAGAGGATCCGCTTTATATTTCATCCGTGTCTGCAGAGTGTCGGCTCGTATCGTCCCCTACATCGGATCAGTGTAAATTAGCTGGGACATAATAAAGGAGGAAAAGTTATTACATCCTGAGATGTTTTCCAGCATCTACTGTATCTTACCAAGACAACAACGAAAAAAGGGCGAGTGATAGTCCTGAAGACAATTGTAACTATTTTTATTGAAAAGACATCTAAAATAACAAGTATATAATAAAAAATCTTACATGTAAGGACAAGATTGAATAAGAAGCCAAATGAGAACAGAAAAAAAACGACCCTCCATAATACTGGTGAAGTGGATATGGGGAGTGAATCATGGAGCCAGTGTGAGGAGATTAGTAGAAAGAAATGTCCCCATAAAGTGCTGGTGCAGATCTAAGGACAAGCACCATAAAGTGCTGGTGCTAGTGCAGATCTTAGGACATGCACCATAAAGTGCTGGTGCTAGTGCAGATCTTAGGACATGCACCATAAAGTGCTGGTGCTAGTGCAAATCTTAGGACATGCACCATAAAGTGCTGGTGCTAGCGCAGATCTTAGGACATGCACCATAAAGTGCTGGTGCTAGTGCAGATCTTAGGACATGCACCATAAAGTGCTGGTGCTAGTGCAGATCTTAGGACATGGTTTTCTGGGGAGGATGGAATACAAATGATATAATTTTAGGGTTATGAAGGTGAAACCTTATCCCATACTTGTAGTGGAACACTAAAGCACCCCAGCAAAATCAAGTCCACAGCTCCCGAGGAAGCCCATTCAAAACACGCGTTGGGGCTGGCTGAGCGCCCATCCTAGTGGGATACTATGGGGAACATCCTGGACTGATGTGGTAGACGTCATTGTTTGATATGTACTTGATTTATACTCACACTAGCTCCAGGATTCACTCCACATATCCACTTCACTAGCATTATGGAGGGTCGCTATTTCTGTTCTCATTTGGCTTCTCATTCCATCTTGTCCTTACATGTAAGATTTTTTATTATATACTTGTTATTTTATATGTATTTTCAATAGACATTGTTACAATTGTCTTCAGGACTATCACTCGCCCTTTTTTCGTTGTTGTTTTGGTTAGTATTTGTGGAGTGTCCTTGAAATTTTGGGCGCATTATACTCACTGGGTCATGGCGCTGATTTCATTATCTATACTATTATGGTTTCTGCTTTAGTATTATTGTATTCAGCTTCTATATCTTAGTATTATTTCTTATTCTTTTCTAGGACTTGATTAAATCATTGATCCCGGCAGGAGAGCCGCGTATAAGCGACTATGAAACTATCAAACTGATCAGCAGCGGTGCTTTTGGGTGAGATTTCTATTAACATAATCCCCATTTCTCAGGGTTCCCTATGACAATGCTTCGGCCTCTGTGCTCTGCCATTCAGTGTTATCATAGGGAGAAGATCTGAGTCCACATCACTGTCCACATCTCAATGTCACTATTCAGCTCCATTATATACAGCAGAGCGAACTGATCTGTAACACATCTGTCTGTAAGGAAAGGGATGATATCATAGAATACATGACACCCACCGGTCCTAGACCTCCTCTGTTCTTATGCTTCCTCCTGATCTTTCGGGGCCCCATTATGAAGCTGGTAATAGTGATTGGCTGCACACGGTCACGTGAGGGGTGACGCGATACTGACGCCGATGACATCTCCACCCTCCACCATGACCATGTCAGTCCAATCACTGGCCTCAGCAGCAGAAGGGAGAACAACCAAAGACAGAGGATGGCGGACTGCAGTGATGGACCGGGGAAGGACCAAGACAAGTGGGTGTAATGTGTTTAATTACTTTTTATCGTCTTCTTGTCCCTCCATTATTTATTCTGCCTTGGGCTGTGGAGAAAGACTAAAAACCATCTTCTTACAACAATTGGAGCAATTTACATTTTGACTAATTATTATTGTTACTGACTTGTATCTACTGGTCGGTTATAGCGAATCTGCCCAAGATGAATGTCAGCAGATTCTCTCATCTATAATGTGACCTGGTGAGGGCAGACGGGGCGCGGTGCGACCTCCCATCATCTATGTAGTGTTATTTCATGGATTTCTAGATGTGGATTTCTAGTGATGGCCGGACTGCTGCCATTAATCATTAGTACAAATGATCACGTAATGACTTCAATATCCAGACTGTTAAGGGTTCATTATAAACCATGGATTCTCCTTCTCTCCAGGGCCGTCTGCTTAGTGCGCCATAAGGAATCACAAAACATCTTTGTTATGAAGAAAATGGCCAAGAGGAACCTGACTACTTCTAATAAAATGGAAAGGACATATATCGAGAGGGACATCCTAACATTCGCAGATTGTCCCTTTGTGGTCTCCATGCTCTGCTCCTTCCCTACTAGATATCACCTGTGTATGGTCATGGAGTATGTAGGAGGTAGGACACGAACATTGTGTAGTATTCAACTCATGTCTGCTGACATCTTATCACCTCTCATATCATTAAGACTTGTCCCCGTGGATGTTACATTCCCACAGAGCATTTACTATAGGTTGTCTATTAAAGTCATTGATGTGTGTGATCTCCCCGTATGTCCGCACTGAGAACGTCAGTATCTCCAGGTGTAGACCAGATACGAGATCACTTTATGTCATGAGCTACTTGGACGACAATTTCATCATGACCTCAGACTAATATTATGTACATTATATCTTTATATATTATCCCCTGCCCCAATGTTTCCACTCACTTCTCTTCATACATCATGGTGCTCCGCTGTATAAACCCCTCACCGGTCATATTTCCTTTCTTCTGTAGGTGGAGACTGTGCGACCCTTCTAAGCACCAGGGGTCCTTTCTCTGTCCCGATGGCCCGCTTGTACTTTGCAGAAGCAGTCCTTGGTGTGGAATACCTGCATAGTCACGGTGTGGTGCACAGAGACCTGAGGCCACAGAAGTAAGTGAATACCTGTAGTATAACAAAGGGGGGGAGTTATCCTTTATTATCTCACGGTCTATGAAGCTAAAATCATCTTCTCTTTCACAGCCTCCTGATAACATCTACTGGACATATTAAAATTACCGACTTTGGATGTTCAAAACTTGGTGTCATGATACCAAACACCAACACCTACAAGCAATCAGCAGAGAACATCTCCAGAGAGTTCCAGGACCATGAGGTCAGCATTACCTACAGGAACTTAGCTTGTTCTGTACAAATCTCATAACTCTATTTTGTCTTCCCTACGTTCTTCATTTCTAGAGAGCTTTTCCACTGATATTTTATCTTCTGTAATTCTGATTTTATGTCAAGAGCTTGTCATGATAATAGTTTCATCGATTCTCATTGCTTTTTTCTGTTGGTTTCCAGGAGTGTGGCAGCCCTTATTACACAGCCCCTGAGGTCATCCTGAAGAACGCCTATGGAAGACCTGTTGACTGGTGGGCAATGGGCATCATATTAAATTAATTTTTCATGGGAATTGCACCATTTGATGGGGCTTCCCTATCTGAGTTTTATGAAAATGTTGTCACTGGTAAGTAAAATAATCTGATCATTGCTTTTACTGGTTATCTTGGTTTAGTTACTTCCTTTGCTTTATCTTACAGTCCTGTAAATAGGTTTTATGTTCTTTAATTTTCTATATAACAGGAAATATCATTTGGGATCATCATTACAGTCCTCCACCCGATGCTAAGGACCTCATCACTCAGCTGCTGAAAACAAATCCTGTGGATAGACTTGGGACAGGTAACAGATACAATAATATCAATATTCCCTTGTTACACCGAGGACACATCACTAATGCCCATGAGGAACATTAATTCTCTATCAGCTTCTCCATTTATAGTTCTCTTTGCTAAAATTTTCATTCTATTTCCTACATGTTTGCGCAGTTGTGTAATTAGTTCAAATTAAGATACGTTGTTCAGATATGAAGCTGTCTCTGACAATGTCCGCATCACTTTTGTTTTCCTTTATCCAGGAGGAGCTTTTGAGATCAAGGGTCATCCATTTCTTAATGACTTAGACTTTGACACCCTTCTACGTCAAAATCCGGTGTACGTTCCTCACCTTGCATCAGATGTGGACACCAGCCTATTTATCAGTAAGTAGGAGACGTCATCTAAACTAAGTATCTGTTTGCCTCGTCTTCCTTATTTTGTGACAATTGGTTCCCATTAATAAATGGTGACTGTGTTATACTGACAACCTCTAATAACACTTCATTACCTATGTCTTGCAGACCATTCTAATATGGAAAAACATCTGGTCTCAGAGGGTGAGAAGGGCATAAGTGAGGACAATGAGAGCCTTGTTTTCAAAAATTTTACATCATCTTCTGAAAGGCTTTCTAAAGTAAGTATGTGTTAATACATCCGAAATATATATAAAAGACCTATGAAGGTAGACATACAATTATTTAATATCTTCTTGCTTCCGCATGTAGCTCTGTACCACCGTTACCAGGATGAAGATTAATGAGAATCCCAAGTCTTCTCCAGATCATACCCAAGAATCCAGCACAAATATTTCAGAAATGTGAGTAGATTATGGGGTCATTATTGGGAGGTCTAGGCTGATTTATGTGCACAACACCAAATATAGGACATAATTACCATAGTATCAAATGTAGAATCCACCATCCCAAGGTTAGAGGTCATTGTGCATTTGGCTTCAGAAACCGCTCGTGATAACAGCCCATATCTGCGTACCTGTGACCGGTCATGCATTTTTCATGCTGCCTACACTGTAGGAGAGATGTATTATTACATGCCAGACATTCTTAATTCCGCTCCAATCTATAGAAGGTAGCGTTGAGCAGAAGACCTTCCCCACTATGGCAGTCATATGTCTTATTAGGCCCATTAGTCCATGTTCTTCTTGTGAGACAACCCCTTTTATACTGTGTTTTCTTGCAACTTACATGTTTTTATTCTTCGAAACAGGCAGAAAGAATCTGATGACGACGCTATTATCATCTTGTCATCCTCGTCCCCACTATCAGGTATGTCAATGTCTACAGCACCAACAATGGGAATGTTGACTTCAAGGCTCAAATATATCCACATGGTTTTTCTGTAATAGGTCTCCTATGTTATCCATGTTTCATGGATCCCAATTATGTTGCCCATGGGCCCATACTGTACCTCTAGTTCCCTAATTTTGTAGTTTCTTTCATGGATTCTGTGAGATACGTTGTAGCGTCCAGTAACCTCCATCATCATAAGGTGACATAATCTCTTATAGTAGAATATCATCAGTGATGCACCACATGGTGGCACACAGGGCCCTTACTGCTCTAGATCAGTAACACATCTAATGCCCCTCAGATGGGATTATGTACATTATATAGGACTTATTCTGCCCTATTATGATATAACTAGATGGTAGCCCGATTCTAACGCATCGAGTATTCTAGAATATGTATGTAGTTTATTTATGAAGATTTTAGAATAATACATTGAATACACAGTCTTCGGCCGGCCGCGACCAATTAGCGAAGCGTGGTTCAAATCCCGCGCCAATTCGTGGCCAGACTCCGCCTGTCTCTGATTGTTCGCGGCCGGCCACGTAGTATGTAGCACAGCCACGTAGTATATAATAGCCCACATAATAAATAGCACAGCCACGTAGTATATTGCACAGCCACATAGTATATTGCACAGCCACGTAGTATATTGCACAGCCACGTAGTATATAGCACAGCAACAGAGTATATAGCACAGCCCACGGAGTATATAGCACAGCCACGTAGTATATAACACAGCCCACGGAGTGTATAACAGCCCACATAGCATATAACACAGCCACGTAGTTTATAATAGCCCATGTAGCATATAACATAGCTCACGTAGTGTATAACACAGCCCACGTAGTGTATAACACAGCCCACGTAGTGTATAACACAGCCCACGTAGTGTATAACACAGGCCACATAGTGTATAACACAGCCACGTAGTGTATTGCACAGCCACGTAGTGTATTGCACAGCCACATAGTACATTGCACAGCCAACGTAGTATATTACACAGCCCACGCAGTATATTGCACAGCCCACGCAGTATATTGCACAGCCCACGCAGTATATTGCACAGCCCATGCAGTATATTGCACAGCCCACGCAGTGTATTGCACAGCCCACATAGTATATTGCACAGCCCACGTAGTATATTGCACAGCCCACGGAGTATATAGCACAGCCCACGGAATATATAGCACAGCCACGTAGTATATCGCACAGCCCACGGAGTGTATAACAGCCCACATAGCATATAACACAGCCACATAGTTTATAATAGCCCATGTAGCATATAACATAGCCCACGTAGTGTATAACAGCCCACGTAGTGTATAACACAGGCCACATAGTGTATAACACAGCCCACGTAGTGTATAGCACAGCCATGTAGTGTATTGCACAGCCACATAGTACATTGCATAGCCCACGCTGTATATTGCACAGCCCACGTAGTATATTGCACAGCCCAGTTAGTATATTGCACAGCCCACGTAGTATATAGCACAGCCCACGCAGTATATTGCACAGCCCACGCAGTATATTGCACAGCCCATGCAGTATATTGCACAGCCCACGCAGTATATTGCACAGCCCACATAGTATATTGCACAGCCCACGTAGTATATTGCACAGCCCATGCAGTGTATTACACATCCCACACAGTATATAGCACAGCCCACGTAGTATATTGCACAGCCCAGGTAGTATATTGCACAGCCCACGCAGTATATTGCACAGCCCATGCAGTATATTGCACAGCCCATATGGTATATTGCATAGCCCACGTAGTATATTGCACAGCCCATGCAGTGTATTGCACAGCCCACGCAGTATATAGCACAGCCCACGTAGTATATTACACAGCCCACGCAGTATATTGCACAGCCCACGCAGTATATTGCACAGCCCACGCAGTATATTGCACAGCCCACGTAGTATATTGCACAGCCCACACAGTATATTGCACAGCCCACACAGTATATTGCACAGCCCATATAGTATATTGCACAGCCCACGTAGTATATTGCACAGCCCACACAGTATATAGCACAGCCCACGTAGTATATTGCACAGCCCACGTAGTATATTGCACAGCCCACGTACTATATTGCACAGCCCACGTAGTATATAGCAATGTGGGCATCATATCCCTGTTAAAAAAAAGAATTAAAGTAAAAAATAGTTATATACTCACCTTCCGTTGGCCCACGGATCCAGGCGAAGCGCTTACCGATGCTCCTCGCACACTCCGGTCTCAAGAGTGCATTGCGGTCTCGCAAGATGATGACGTAGCGGTCTCGCGAGATTGCAATGCATGGAGCGGTCAACGGAGCGTCGCGAGGAGAGGGAAAGGCCTATTCTGGATCCGAGGGGCCGACGGACGGTGAGCATATAACTATTTTTTATTTTTTTTATTATTTTTAACATTAGATCTTTTTACTATTGATGCTGCATAGGCACCATCAATAGTAAAAAGTTGGTCACGCAGGGTTAATAGCTGCGTTAACGGAGTGCATTACACCGCGGCATAACGCGGTTCGTTAACGCTGCCATTAACCCTGTGTGAGCGCTGACTGGGGGGGGAGTATGGACTGCGGGCACTGACTGCGGGGAGTAAGGAACGGCCATTTTGCCGCTGGACTTTGCCCGTCGCTGATTGGTCGTGGCTGTTTTGCCGCAACCAATCAGCGACTTGGGATTTCCGTTACAGACAGACAGAAAGACGGAAGTGACCCTTAGACAATTATACAGTAGATACCAGATTATCAGGACTATAGGAGACAGGACTAGAACAATCCTACTATATACAGGAGACAAAGCAGATCCCATTAGGATACGTCATTACTGAGGTTTTTATTTTACTTTCTGATTAGAATTTCCAGCTCAGGAGGAAAGAAAATCTCCAATAAATCTGAGTAAAGACGAAGAAACATCAGAAAATGGAAAAAAGGGGAAAAAGAGACGAGGTAAGTGTGAGAATCAGCTCCATGTTGTGTGATGTCAGTGAGAATAATTCATGTGGAGCAGATGTCATCTGTCAGTGATGGGATTATCACATGTATGATGGCTGACAATGATCCCTGACCTCACATGTATGATGGCTGACAATGATCCCTGACCTCACATGTATGATGGCTGACAATGATCCCTGACCTCACATGTATGATGGCTGACAATGATCCATGACCTCACAAGTATGATGGCTGACAATGATCCCTGACCTCACATGTATGATGGCTGACAATGATCCCTGACCTCACATGTATGATGCCTGACAATGATCCCTGACCTCACATGTATGATGGCTGACAATGATCCCTGACCTCACTTGTATGATGGCTGACAATGATCCCTGACCTCACAAGTATGATGGCTGACAATGATCCCTGACCTCACATGTATGATGGCTGACAATGATCCCTGACCTCACATGTATGATGCCTGACAATGATCCCTGACCTCACATGTATGATGGCTGACAATGATCCCTGACCTCACTTGTATGATGGCTGACAATGATCCCTGACCTCACATGTATGATGGCTGACAATGATCCCTGACCTCACATGTATGATGGCTGACAATGATCCCTGACCTCACATGTATGATGGCTGACAATGATCCCTGACCTCACATGTATGATGGCTGACAATGATCCCTGACCTCACTTGTATGATGGCTGACAATGATCCCTGACCTCACATGTATGATGGCTGACAATGATCCCTGACCTCACATGTATGATGGCTGACAATGATCCCTGACCTCACATGTATGATGGCTGACAATGATCCCTGACCTCACATGTATGATGGCTGACAATGATCCCTGACCTCACATGTATGATGGCTGACAATGATCCCTGACCTCACATGTATGATGGCTGACAATGATCCCTGACCTCACATGTATGATGGCTGACAATGATCCCTGACCTCTGTGTGATAATATTCCTCTGCCGTGCAGCCACAGTGACCGCACAGTAGTATGGTGCCATATGGAGTCCCATCACTTACATTATATTTACTTCTCTTCTCACAGGTTCCGTCTTCCGCCGGATCTTATCATCCCACCGGCGCGGATTATCCAGGGCTGCTCGAGCATTTGCTTGTTGCGCCTGTTGCCCTAAAACCATCTGAAAGACAAGAAGTCCAGCAGATCCACCATCACTGCTTCTACTGATCACCTGGCATCTGACCCCGGCTGACTCCCTGACTATGATTCTGTCCTTTATCCTTCTATCCTATTATTAATTACAAAAAAAAATTGTCCTTCTATCCTATTATTAATTACCTGTATAGAAGGACCTTCACATTCTTCTACTGATCACCTGGCATCTGACCCCGGCTGACTCCCTGACTATGATTGTGTCTACTGGTTCTGTTCCTAGTTTTACCCCTCCCTTATCCTTCCATCCTATTATTAGTTATATGGGCAGCACGGTGGCTCAGTGGTTAGCACAGCAGCCTTGCAGCGCTGGGTTCAAATCCCACCTTGGACAACATCTGCAAAGAGTCTGTATGTTCTCTCCGTGTTTGCGTGGGTTTCCTCCGGGTTCTCCGGTTTCCTCCCACATTCCAAAGACATACTGATAGGGAATTTAGCACTATCTAAAAATAAAGATTATTATTAATTACAATAAAAAATAAAAATACTTCTAGGTTTACTTACATTTTTTTCACATTTATCAAACGTAACTATGTATTCTGTTAACTGATAAAATTCAGTCTTTATACAGATAGTGGCCGGTGGCCGGA
The DNA here is from genome assembly GCF_032444005.1 of Ranitomeya imitator. Taxonomy (NCBI): domain Eukaryota; kingdom Metazoa; phylum Chordata; class Amphibia; order Anura; family Dendrobatidae; genus Ranitomeya; species Ranitomeya imitator. Next base: position 24,958,028 of record NC_091282.1, read on the forward strand.
CCTTATTCTACAAACACTTATTACCTTTTGTGTCCAACACTCAGTGTCTGACATTGAACCTGGAACCTCTGAATGGTGAAACACCATGGAATAGCGACATCATTGTATTATTAGTATATAAAATACATCACAGTTTTACTTTTATGTTTTATGATATTGATCAGTTAAATGTTTTTAGTTCGTGTTTCCTCATTTTTCTCAATGACTCTCCCTAGACTGTGGTCATGTTTCAGGGGGCAGTAATAAGGCTATGGATGTGCCCGATATTCAGGGATCGTTTACTGTGAGGCTTTAGTCTATGGCCTTATACCCTGACATAGTCGTCCTAACTAGATCGTTAGACTGGCTCCATCATCGCCCTCTAAACTGTGGATAGAATTGGTATTAAAAAAAAAACAACAACTTTGCTCACACACCGCCTGCTGAGATTTTCTGACAGCACTACCAAAACATACAATGAATAAATAACAGGACCAAGCAAAATGGATAACAACATATTGCACTACATCTCTTTTCATTATTAACACTTTTTTATGACATTTATTACCTTATAACCAGAACATAGATTAATAACAGCATAGGGAGGGAGAGTGGACAACTCTAATGTACAGTTGTGGCCAAAAGTACTGACACCCCTGCAATTCTGTCAGATAATACTCAGTTTCTCCCTTAAAATGATTGCAATCACAAATTCTTGGGTATTATTATCTTCATTTAATTTGTCTTCAATGAAAAAACACAAAAAGAATTGTCCTAAAGCCAAATTGGATATAATTCCACACCAAACATAAAAAAGGGGGTGGACAAAAGTATTGGCACTGTTCGAAAAATCATGTGATGCTTCTCTAATTTGTGTAATTAACAGCACCTGTCACTTACCTGTGGCACCTAACAGGTGTTGGCAATAACTGAATCACACTTGCAGCCAGTTGACATGGATTAAAGTTGACTCAACCTCTGTCCTGTGTCCTTGTGTGTACCACATTGAGCATGGAGAAAAGAATGAAGACCAAAGAACTGTCTGAGGACTTGAGAAACCAAATTGTGAGGAAGCATGAGCAATCTCAAGGCTACAGGTCCATCTCCAAAGACCTGAATGTTCCTGTGTCTACCGTGCGCAGTGTCATCAAGAAGTGTAAAGCCCATGGCACTGTGGCTAACCTCCTAGATGTGGACGGAAAAGGAAAATTGACAAGAGATTTCAACGCAAGATTGTGCGGATGTTGGATAAAGATCCTCAACTAACATCTAAACAAGTTCAAGCTGCCCTGCAGTCCGAGGGTACAACAGTGTCAACCCGTACTATCCGTCGGCATCTGAATGAAAAGGGACTGTATGGTAGGAGACCCAGGAAGACCCCACTTCTTACCCCGAGACATAAAAAAGCCAGGCTGGAGTTTGCCAAAACTTACCTGAAAAAGCCTAAAACGTTTTGGAAGAATGTTCTCTGGTCAGATGAGACAAAAGTAGAGCTTTTTGGGCAAAGGCATCAATGTCACGATTCACACCGTGACCGTCACCCCTACGTCACGGATCGGGGTGACTTTAGGCCAACAGACGGCTATCACATGTGAAGGGGGGCTTATCTTAGTTATCCCTCCACTTCTACAATGTGATGTTGCAACTCCATGGGTCAGAGACAGGGAACAACGCTGATTCAAACTCTGAGCCATGTATGTCTGGTGAGCCTCATGTTCTAACACAGCCAGAACTGAATGACTTGTTCCGAGACTTACGTTTCTCAAAACCAAATGCAGAGTTCGTGGATTCAAGACTTCAAGGATGGCATTTTCTGCCTCTAGCTACAATTAAGAGCTGGCTCAGGGATAGGAAACAAAGGGTGGTTATTAATGGAGCATACTCGGACTGGGTAGCGGTTAGCAGTGGGGTACCACAGGGGTCAGTATTGGGCCCTCTTCTTTTTAACATATTTATTAATGATCTTGTAGGGGGCATACAGAGTGGAATTTCAATATTTGCAGATGACACTAAACTCTGCAGGATAATCAATACTGAGGAGGAAAATTTTATATTACAGGATGATTTTTTTAAACTTGAAACTTGGGCTGATAAATGGCAAATGAGCTTTAATGGGGATAAATGTAAGGTAATGCACTTGGGTAGAAGTAATAAGATGAATAACTATGTGCTTAATTCTAAAACTCTGGGCAAAACCATCAATGAAAAAGACCTGGGAGTATGGGTGGATGACAAACTCATGTTCAGTGGCCAGTGTCAGGCAGCTGCTACAAAGGCAAATAAAATAATGGGATGCATTAAAAGAGGCATAGATGCTCATGAGGAGAACATAATTTTACCTCTATACAAGTCACTAGTGTGACCACACTTAGAATACTGTGCACAGTTCTGGTCTCCGGTGTATAAGAAAGACATAGCTGAACTGGAGCGGGTGCAGAGAAGAGCGACCAAGGTTATTAGAGGACTGGGGGGTCTGCAATACCAAGATAGATTATTACACTTGGGGCTAATTAGTTTGGAAAAACGAAGACTAAGGGGAGATCTTATTTTAATGTATAAATATATGAGGGGACAGTACAAAGACCTTTCTGATGATCTTTTTAATCATAGACCTGAAACAGGGACAAGGGGGCATCCTCTACATCTGGAGGAAAAAAGGTTTAAGCATAATAACAAACGCGGATTCTTTACTGTAAGAGCAGTGAGACTATGGAACTCTCTGCCGTATGATGTTGTAATGAGTGATTGATTACTTAAATTTAAGAGGGGACTGGATGCCTTTCTGGAAAAGTATAATGTTACAGGGTATATACACTAGATTCCTTGATAGGGGGTTGATCCAGGGAACTAGTCTGATTGCCGTATGTGGAGTCGGGAAAGAATTTTTTTCCCCAAGGTGCAACTCTTTGTCACATGTTTTTTTTTTGCCTTCCTCTGGATCAACATGTTAGGGCATGTTAGGTTAGGCTATGGGTTGAACTAGATGGACTTATAGTCTTCCTTCAACCTTAATAACTATGTAACTATATAAGCATTTTGTCTGTTTGTATATGTAGCCCAGAACAACTTTTCTGTCTGTGCGGAATCTTGTGTCATCCACGTGAATAACTTCTTCGATCTGTATGAAGTTTACGATTTCTACGACTAGTACAGCCCCATAAAGTTCAAGTCCGGGTATGAGCTCATGTTAGGGAGCCAATTTAGTCTTTCCAAGTAGAAATCCGACATGGGCTTCATTGTTAGTCTATATCCTTCAAATAGACAACAGCTTCAATAGTTTCGGTAGAGGCATCAGAGAATATATGGATCTCTTTCCTTTGACTTGTAGATTCCCTCCAGGACCTCTATTTTAGCTGTTTTCAGGCAGTGGTTCTTCCCAGTCCTTAATAGACTGAGAGGTGCCTTAGCAGAAGCTTGCCTTGTATAGTCAGAGGTGCAACAAACCCAAGTGGATCATACAGACAGTTCACCACTGACAGGACCCCACACATAAGGTACCGTCACACTGACCAACTTCACAACGATATCGCTAGCGATCCGTGACGTTGCAGCGTCCTGGAAAGCGATATCGTTATGTTTGACACACAGCAGCGATCTGGATCCAGGGACAAGGGGGCATCCTCTACGTCTGGAGGAAAGAAGGTTTAGGCATAATAACAGACGCGGGTTCTTTACTGTAAGAGCAGTGAGACTATGGAACTCTCTGCCGTATGATGTTGTAATGAGTGATTCATTTCTTAAATTTAAGAGGGGACTGGATATGGAGCGCCCCCAGACGCAGGGCCGTGGGTTACTCGGTACCAGTCCTCTCTGTCTCAGTTCTGAGGTGGTCACGGTGGCTGGACCCGGTCCGTGACCCTGCTAAAGGGCGCCCAATGAAAGGGTGATGGAGGTTGTTAGGAGTTTGTGACGCCACCTGTGGTATTCGGTCAGGTCGACCGACGCTGCTTGGGGTCCGCTGGGGTGATGTGATGGCAGCTAGATGTTATACCTTCCCACAGGTGAAGTATATCCCCAGGGCTTCCCGATAGTGTAGGTGACGATGGTGTGAGGCGCAGTCAATAATGAGGACACAGGGTTGCAGTCTCTTTACCTTTTACTGAAGGCTTCGGGATCCTCAATCCAGAGCACTGTCAACTGGGCTGTCTGAGACCGGCCGGTCCGAAGGCACATCCAGAGTTCCCTTTGCAGGAGGAAAACGTTGCCTACCACTAGCGCCTGTGTGTTGTAGTTCTTCCCTGCTGAGCATTCGGGATAGTCCTCACAACTTCTGTTCTTGTTCTTTCTAGTTCTTTCTCTCCGTCCCCCAAGTGTGTTATGGCTAGGACGCACCCGTTTGACGGGAATGCTCGGAGCTATTATGGGACCCTAGAGACGCCCCTCTCCACACTTGACCCCTATGTCTGCTTAGGTGATGTATGGTAGACAGCCAACCTATAATTAACTGCCCTGCGGTATTTGAAGTAAGGCATAAAGTCAGTTACTTACTCGGTGTTCCGGTCACCGGCTTCGCGCCTCAGTAGGATGTTGCCGTTCTCGGGGCACGACTTTTACTGGTTCTCATTTGTGCTTGATCTCGTTTCTCACTGTCCACAATATCCTTCGCTTCGTGTCCTTTCTTTAGATGCCGCCGCAAGGTAGTGCAGGCGCGGCTCTGTAACGATCTGTCCTTGTCGCTAAGTCACTGCCAGGTTCCCACGCCTGACAGGGACCCCTCTGAATCTTCCCCGCAACACCCCCTGCCACGGAATGTTGCCTGGACAAAACCCAGTCAGCTTCTGTCTAACTTCCTATCCAACCCCTAGTTTTACCAGTGTGAGGAGTGGCCTAATAAATAAAACCTTTTGCTCCCCCTAGTGGCCGGAGTAACATAGTAACATAGTTAGTAAGGCCGAAAAAAGACATTTGTCCATCCAGTTCAGCCTATATTCCATCATAATAAATCCCCAGATTTACGTCCTTCTACAGAACCTAATAATTGTATAATACAATATTGTTCTGCTCCAGGAAGACATCCAGGCCTCTCTTGAACCCCTCGACTGAGTTCGCCATCGCCACCTCCTCAGGCAGCAATTCCAGATTCTCACTGCCCTAACAGTAAAGAATCCTCTTCTATGTTGGTGGAAAAACCTTTTCTCCTCCAGACGCAAAGAATGCCCCCTTGTGCCCGTCACCTTCCTTGGTATAAACAAATCCTCAGCGAGATATTTGTATTGTCCCCTTATATACTTATACTTGGTTATTAGATCGCCCCTCAGTCGTCTTTTTTCTAGACTAAATAATCCTAATTTCGCTAATCTATCTAGGTATTGTAGTTCTCCCATCCCCTTTATTAATTTTGTTGCCCTCCTTTGTACTCTCTCTAGTTCCATTATATCCTTCCTGAGCACTGGTGCCCAAAACTGGACACAGTACTCCATGTGCGGTCTAACTAGGGATTTGTACAGAGGCAGTATAATGCTCGCATCATGTGTATCCAGACCTCTTTTAATGCACCCCATGATCCTGTTTGCCTTGGCAGCTGCTGCCTGGCACTGGCTGCTCCAGGTAAGTTTATCATTAACTAGGATCCCCAAGTCCTTCTCCCTGTCAGATTTACCCAGTGGTTTCCCGTTCAGTGTTTAATGGTGATATTGATTCCTTCTTCCCATGTGTATAACCTTACATTTATCATTGTTAAACCTCATCTGCCACCTTTCAGCCCAAAGTGTGAAGTGTAATGTGTGCTGGTGATACCTGGTCAGGTGAACTCCTTTAGTGTCATCGGATGTACCATCCCTCCCCTTAGTGGCAGAGCGACACCACTGCAACGACCAGGTCTCTGGGGCGCTGCACTCCCCCCGGTTAAATCCAGTACTCCTGGACTGGGAAGAAGAACAACAATACATGTTAGCAAAAGACATGCAAAATTTTGAAATGCAAGGATCAAATAAATATAACAATGCTTCCCTTTATGGGAGGTGAGGATACTTGAACGTTGCAAACAAAAACAAGGTTAAATATTTTAAATAACACTCTGACGATAAATAACTTCTGGTATCCTGCCGGGTATTCTACTAAGTGCAAATTCTGAACAATAATTTAACTTCTCCTTTAAGGGCGTATAGACTGAACCCACTAAAGGCCTACTATAAAATACTATAATGCAAACTTAACTTTTTCTTTATTTTTCTGACTACACAAATGCAGGACCGCCTAGCTCCTTGTCTGGGCCTACTGCCATTGTTTTTCTATCTATGGTTCTTAGGAGGACTCTCTAACCCCTATGGGTTTACTGTGTCAAAATTCGGCTTCCAACTTTTCCTGTCCTCAATCTCTAGTAACATTATTAACATTTCCTAAGTCTCAACATTATTACAATTTAACTTTTTAAAAGGCAACATTATACTTGAGTGCAACATGTGAACATTCCCTTTAAGAGGGAACCAAGTCTCTTTGAGGTAGTACAGATTCTCTCTCTCTGCAAGTCCATTAGAAAGCAAGAACTTCTGCGCTGTATTCAAAAACAGTCTCTTCACAAAGTCTTCTTTCTGTGTAAAACCAGTAGAGGGCACCTTTAAGAAGGTGTGAACTATTTACAAAGCAGTTTGTGAATCATTCACCGTCCATGATTGGGCAGTCTGTTAAACAGTGATGAACTTGTGCAAAATAAAACAATAGGGATCCCGGGTAAACAAGGGGACCCCTGAGAGGTTTAACCCTAGACGGGTACTAGCAGCAAATCAGCAGGAAGACAAACGATTAACTATTTACAGTTTCAGGTCTCTGAGGTTTATTTTGACTCTGGCAGTTGCAGCTCCACCAGCAGCAGTGGGCGGGGCCATCCGCCCGGATACCTGCGGCTACCAGGTGTGGCTCCAGGGGCCCCTTCGGTCCAGGCCGGAGTCTGGGTGGCTACAGTTCTGGAGCCCAAGTCGCCCGGGGTACTAGCCATCACTGAGGCCAACCCTTCGGCCACCACGGTGGTAGCAATGGTGCAGGTTGTGGTCTTGACAATGGTGCACGTCGGAGTAACCACCGTAGTCTCAGTAGTAATGGTAGACCGGTCACAAGGGGGCGCCTTTGCTACGGGGAATGGCTGTGCTGAAGCCTTGGCCTGGTGCGCTACCGGATCTTTCCTCTTGTGCACATCCAACGCGAACCAACCCTTTTCCCCAAAATGTCTGGTATATGTGACAATGTCCCTCGGGTAGAGATCCCGATCCGGATGTCCCTCCAGGAGGTGCGACTCCACATCCCTGCGGTTAACGAACACCTCTGCATATAGCCCCGGTTCTTTAATGAAGCCCCAGCCTCCACGAAGTTGAAAGGCTACCATTTGGCCCTCTTTCCGCGGGCCAGGGTTCGTGCTGCGGTCCTTGCGGGCCTTGGCCTTGACCACCCGATCTTTCCTGTCATAGGCCTGAGGCTGGGCCTGATATTCGGCTTCCTTCTCTGTTATGAACAGGTAATTCAGAACCACAATGGACATTGAAGTTCAGAGCACACAAAGTGACCTGACAATTACCAAAAAACATAGGACGAGCTCTGAGACGTGGGAACTCTGCTGACTGCAATCCCTAATCCTATCCAACCACACTAGAGGTAGCCGTGGAGCGCTCCTGACCAGACCTATGCGCCTCGAGCACAGCCTGAGAAACTAGCTAGCCCTGAAGATAGAAAAATAAGCCTATCTTGCCTCAGAGAGATACCCCAAAGGAAAAGGCAGCCCCCCACATATAATGACTGTGAGTTGAGATGAAAATACAAACGCAGAGATGAAATAGATTTAGCAAAGTGAGGCCCGACTTACTGAACAGACCGAGGATAGGAAAGATTGCTTTGCGGTCAACACAAAACCCTACAAACAACCACGCAGAGGGGCAAAAAGACCCTCTGCACCGACTAACGGTATGGAGGTGCTCCCTCTGCGTCCCAGAGCTTCCAGCAAGCAAGAAAAACCAATAATGCAAGCTGGACAGAAAAAATAGCAAACAAAAATAACACAAGCAAAACTTAGCTTATGCAGAGCAGACAGGCCACAGGAACGATCCAGGAGGAAGCAAGGACCAATACTGAAACATTGACTGGAGGCCAGGAGCAAAGCACTAGGTGGAGTTAAATAGAGCAGCACCTAACGACTTCACCACACACCTGAGGAAGGAAACTCAGAAGCCGCAGTACCACTCACATCCACCAACGGAAGCTCATAGACAGAATCAGCCGAAGTACCATTTGTGACCACAGGAGGGAGCTCTGCCACAGAATTCACAACAGTACACCCCCCTTGAGGAGGGGTCACCGAACCCTCACCAGAGCCCCCACGCCGACCAGGATGAGCCATATGAAAGGCACGAACAAGATCGGCAGCATGGACATCAGAGGCAAAGACCCAGGAATTATCTTCCTGACCATAACCCTTCCACTTAACCAGATACTGGAGTTTTCGTCTCGAAACACGAGAATCCAAAATCTTCTCCACAATATACTCCAACTCCCCCTCCACCAAAACCGGGGCAGGAGGATCAACAGATGGAACCATAGGTGCCACGTATCTCCGCAACAATGACCTATGGAATACGTTATGGATGGAAAAAGAATCTGGAAGGGTCAAACGAAAAGACACAGGATTAAGAACCTCAGAAATCCTATACGGACCAATGAAACGAGGCTTAAACTTAGGAGAGGAAACCTTCATAGGAATATGACGAGATGACAACCAAACCAAATCCCCAACACGAAGTCGGGGACCCACACAGCGTCTGCGATTAGCGAAACGTTGAGCCTTCTCCTGGGACAAGGTCAAATTGTCCACTACATGAGTCCAAATATGCTGTAACCTGTCCACCACAGTATCCACACCAGGACAGTCCGAAGACTCAACCTGCCCTGAAGAGAAACGAGGATGGAACCCAGAATTGCAGAAAAACGGCGAAACCAAGGTAGCCGAGCTTGCCCGAATATTAAGGGCGAACTCAGCCAAAGGCAAGAAGGACACCCAATCATCCTGATCAGCAGAAACAAAGCATCTCAGATATGTTTCCAAGGTCTGATTGATTGGTTCGTTCGGTCTGGCCATTTGTCTGCGGATGGAAAGCCGAGGAAAAAGACAAATCAATGCCCATCCTAGCACAAAAGGCTCGCCAAAACCTCGAAACAAACTGGGAACCTCTGTCAGAAACGATGTTCTCTGGAATGCCATGTAAACGAACCACATGCTGGAAGAACAATGGCACCAAATCAGAGGAGGAAGGTAATTTAGACAAGGATACCAAATGGATCATCTTAGAGAAGCGATCACAAACCACCCAAATGACCAACATTTTTTGAGAGACGGGGAGATCTGAAATAAAATCAATAGAGATATGTGTCCAAGGCCTCTTCGGGACCGGCAAGGGCAAAAGCAACCCACTGGCACGAGAACAGCAGGGCTTAGCCCGAGCACAAATCCCACAGGACTGCACAAAAGAACGCACATCCCGCGACAGAGACGGCCACCAAAAGGATCTAGCCACTAAATCTCTGGTACCAAAGATTCCAGGATGACCAGCCAACACCGAACAATGAACCTCAGAGATAACTTTATTCGTCCACCTATCAGGGACAAACAGTTTCTCCGCTGGGCAACGATCAGGTTTATTAGCCTGAAATTTTTGCAGCACCCGCCGCAAATCAGGGGAGATGGCAGACAAAATTACTCCCTCTTTGAGAATACCCGCCGGCTCAGACAAACCCGGAGAGTCGGGCACAAAACTCCTAGACAGGGCATCCGCCTTCACATTTTTAGAGCCCGGAAGGTACGAAACCACAAAGTCAAAACGGGAGAAAAACAGCGACCAACGAGCCTGTCTAGGATTCAACCGTTTGGCAGACTCGAGATAAGTCAAGTTCTTGTGATCAGTCAAGACCACCATGCGATGCTTAGCTCCTTCAAGCCAATGACGCCACTCCTCGAATGCCCACTTCATGGCCAGCAACTCTCGATTGCCAACATCATAATTTCGCTCAGCAGGCGAAAACTTCCTGGAAAAGAAGGCGCATGGCTTCATCACCGAGCAATCAGAACCTCTTTGCGACAAAACAGCCCCCGCTCCAATTTCAGAAGCATCAACCTCGACCTGGAACGGAAGCGAAACATCTGGTTGACACAACACAGGGGCAGAAGAAAAACGACGCTTTAACTCTTGAAAAGCTTCCACAGCAGCAGAAGACCAATTGACCACATCAGCACCCTTCTTGGTCAAATCGGTCAATGGTTTAGCAATACTAGAAAAATTACAGATGAAGCGACGATAGAAATTAGCAAAGCCCAGGAACTTTTGCAGACTCTTCAGAGATGTCGGCTGAGTCCAATCATAGATGGCCTGGACCTTAACAGGGTCCATCTCGATAGTAGAAGGGGAAAAAATGAACCCCAAAAATGAAACCTTCTGAACACCAAAGAGACACTTTGATCCCTTCACAAACAAAGAATTAGCACGCAGGACCTGGAACACCATTCTGACCTGCTTCACATGAGACTCCCAATCATCCGAGAAGACCAAAATATCATCCAAGTATACAATCAGGAATTTATCCAGGTACTCTCGGAAGATGTCATGCATAATGGACTGAAACACCGATGGAGCATTAGCAAGTCCGAATGGCATAACTAGGTACTCAAAATGGCCCTCGGGCGTATTAAATGCAGTTTTCCATTCATCGCCCCGCTTAATACGCACAAGATTATACGCACCACGAAGATCTATCTTGGTGAACCAACTAGCCCCCTTGATCCGAGCAAACAAATCAGATAGCAGCGGCAAGGGGTACTGAAATTTGACCGTAATTTTATTTAGAAGGCGGTAATCTATACAAGGTCTCAGCGAACCATCCTTCTTGGCCACAAAAAAGAACCCCGCTCCCAATGGCGACGATGACGGGCGAATATGACCCTTCTCCAAGGACTCCTTCACGTAACTCCGCATAGCGGCGTGCTCAGGCACAGATAAATTAAACAGTCGACCTTTAGGAAACTTACTACCAGGAATCAAATCGATAAACAAGAACTCTGGGACATCAGAAGGGGTGGATGACGAAATAGACAGAAATGGGACATCACCATGTACCCCCTGACAACCCCAGCTGGACACAGACATTGATTTCCAATCTAATACTGGGTTATGGACTTGTAGCCATTGCAACCCCAACACGACCACATCATGCAGATTATGCAACACCAGAAAGCGAATATCCTCCTGATGTGCAGGAGCCATGCACATGGTCAGCTGGGTCCAGTACTGAGGCTTATTCTTGGCCAAAGGCGTAGCATCAATTCCTCTCAATGGAATAGGACACTGCAAGGGCTCCAAGAAAAACCCACAACGCCTAGCATACTCCAAGTCCATCAAATTCAGGGCAGCACCTGAATCCACAAATGCCATGACAGAATAAGATGACAAAGAGCAGATCAAAGTAACGGACAAAAGAAATTTTGACTGTACCGTACCAATGGTGGCAGACCTAGCGAACCGCTTAGTGCGCTTAGGACAATCGGAGATAGCATGAGTGGAATCACCACAGTAGAAACACAGCCCATTCTGACGTCTGTGTTCTTGCCATTTAACTCTGGTCAAAGTCCTATCGCACTGCATAGGCTCAGGTTTATGCTCGGATAATACCGCCAAATGGTGCACAGATTTACGCTCACGCAAGCGTCGACCGATCTGAATGGCCAAAGACATAGACTCATTCAGACCAGCAGGCATAGGAAATCCCACCATGACATCCTTAAGTGCTTCAGAGAGACCTTTTCTGAAAATAGCTGTCAGCGCACCTTCATTCCATTGAGTGAGCACGGACCACTTTCTAAACTTCTGACAATAAATCTCTATCTCATCCTGACCCTGACACAGAGCCAGCAAATTTTTCTCTGCCTGATCCACCGAATTAGGTTCATCGTACAGCAATCCGAGCGCCAGGAAAAACGCATCAATATTACATAATGCAGGATCCCCTGGCGCAAGGGAAAATGCCCAGTCTTGAGGGTCGCCACGTAATAAAGAAATAATAATCCTAACTTGTTGAACTGGGTCACCAGAGGAGCGAGGTTTCAAAGCCAGAAACAGTTTACAATTATTTTTGAAACTCAGAAATTTAGCTCTATCTCCAGAAAACAAATCAGGAATAGGAATTCTTGGTTCTAACATAGAATTCTGAACCACAAAGTCTTGAATATTTTGTACTCTTGCAGTGAGATGATCCACACATGAAGACAGACCTTTAATGTCCATCACTACACCTGTGTCCTGAACCACCCAAATGTCTAGGGGAAAAAAAAGGCAAAACCCAGTGCAAAGAAAAAAAAATGGTCTCAGAACTTTTTTTTTCCCTCTATTGAGAAGCATTAGTACTTTGGGCCTCCAGTACTGTTATGAACAGGTAATTCAGAACCACAATGGACATTGAAGTTCAGAGCACACAAAGTGACCTGACAATTACCAAAAAACATAGGACGAGCTCTGAGACGTGGGAACTCTGCTGACCGCAATCCCTAATCCTATCCAACCACACTAGAGGTAGCCGTGGAGCGCTCCTGACCAGACCTATGCGCCTCGAGCACAGCCTGAGAAACTAGCTAGCCCTGAAGATAGAAAAATAAGCCTATCTTGCCTCAGAGAGATACCCCAAAGGAAAAGGCAGCCCCCCACATATAATGACTGTGAGTTGAGATGAAAATACAAACGCAGAGATGAAATAGATCGGCGTGGACCTCACCCGGCAGGGTAGAGGGTTCCATCGGGGCCTCGAGGAACAGCCCCATACCCGTGACTTGGTCCCAGGGGTCAAAGCGCTGAAGGCGGTGAGTGCCGTAGGGAGGCGGCGCTGCGACCGGGCCCACCAACAGGTCCTCAGTCACCGGGGAATGATCAGTGTCCTTACCTGCCACCACGGTGTCCTCGGGATCTGGCGACTCTGTCGATGACGGGCTCGGCGATGGGATCAGCAGGGGCTCCGGTTGCAGCACAAGGAGCGACATCAGCGGCGATGGATCCTTCGCAGGCGCCACCGGGTGCGAGGACTTGGTCTCTACCTGCAGCTGCAGGAGCTGATCGATCAGCTGCTCCATTCCAAGCTGCAGGGACTCGGTATCAGCAGCGTAGGTTTTGCCACGATGCCCTTCCGGGTAACTGGGGGAGTCTCCGACTTCGACTCCACACTCCGGCTCCGGGTGGCTTGTCATGGCGTCCTCCACATGGCTGCTGTCCTCTTTGTCCTTTTCCCGCTCTCTCCTTCATGGGCGGTTTCGTTTCTTTGGTCCCCGCCCTCCATTAAGGATCAGGAGGCGGATCTCGGCTGCTGACGGACACATCCTCAAGGTACAGAAATATTTAGACTGGGCGGCCATTGCTTTTCGTGCTTCTCAGTTCTTTCACGCACACAACTCCACGCCCTTCTTTTTCTCTTGCGCTCCTTGTGGCGCTATAATGGCGGCAATTTTGGTGGGAATCCTTGTGGTAATCAGCAATGCACAGTATTTGCAATAAATCACAGTTCAAGCACAATTCTAACACAGTTCCAAGGCACACATGACCCAATTCTTCAGGCTTAAGTACGATCCTGTTCGTGACGCCAAGATGGAGCGCCCCCAGACGCAGGGCCGCGGGTTACTCAGTACCGGTCCTCTCTATCTCAGTTCTGAGGTTGTCACGGTGGCTGGACCCGGTCCGTGACCCTGCTAAGGGGCGCCCAATGAAAGGGTGATGTCGGTTGTTAGGAGTTTGTGACGCCACCTGTGGTATTCGGTCAGGTTGACTGACGCTGCTTGGGGTCCGCTGGGGTGATGTGATGGCAGCTAGATGGTATACCTTCCCACAGGTGAAGGATGTCCCCAGGGCTTCCCGATAGTGTAGGTGACGATGGTGTGAGGCGCAGTTAATAATGAGGACACAGGGTTGCAGTCTCTTTACCTTTTACTGAAGGCTTCGGGATCCTCAATCCAGAGCAATGTCAACTGGGCTGTCTGAGACCGGCCGGTCCGAAGGCACATCCAGAGTTCCCTTTGCAGGAGGAAATCGTTGCCTACCACTAGCGCCTGTGTATTGTAGTTCTTCCCTCCTGAGCATTCGGGATAGTCCTCACAACTTCTGTTCTTGCTCTTTCTAGTTCTTTCTTTCCGTCCCCCAAGTGTGTTATGGCTAGGACGCACCCGTTTGATGGGAAGGCTCGGAGCTATTCTGGGACCCTAGAGACGCCCATCTCCACGCTTGCCCCCTATGTCTGCTTAGGTGATGTATGGTAGACAGCCAACCTATAATTAACTGCCCTCCGGTATTTGAAGTAAGGCATAAAGTCAGTTACTTCCTCGGTGTTCCGGTCACTGGCTTCGCGCCGGTAGGATGTTGCCGTTCTCCGGGCACGACTTCTACTGGTTCTCCTTTGTGCTTGATCTCGTTTCTCACTGTCCACAATATCCTTCGCTTCGAGTCCTTTCTTTAGATGCCGCCGCAAGGAAGTGCAGGCGCGTCTCTGTAACGATCTGTCCTTGTCGCTAAGTCACTGCCAGGTTCCCACGCCTGACAGGTACCCCTCTGAATCTTCCCCGCAACACCCCCTGCCACGGATGTTGCCTGGACAAAACCCAGTCAGCTTCTGTCTAACTTCCTATCCAACCCCTAGTTTTACCAGTGTGAGGAGTGGCCTAATAAATAAAACCTTTTGCTCCCCCTAGTGGCCGGAGTGTGAAGTGTAATGTGTGCTGGTGATACCTGGTCAGGTGAACTCCTTTAGTGCCATCGGACGTACCATCACTCCCCTGAGTAGCAGAGCGAGACCACTGAAACGACCAGGTCTCTGGGGCGCTGCAGATACATTTCTGGAAAAGTTTAATGTTACAGGGTATATACACTAGATTCCTTGATAGGGCGTTGATCCAGGGAACTAGTCTGATTGCTGTATGTGGAGTCGGGAAGGAATTTTTTTCACCAATGTGGAGCTTACTCTTTGCGACATGGTTTTTTTTTGCCTTCCTCTGCATCAACATGTTAGGGCATGTTAGGTTAGGCTATGGGTTGAACTAGATGGACTTAAAGTCTTCCTTCAACCTTAATAACTATGTTACAATAGTTTCGGTCTTTCGACTTAAATGTCTCTCATCTCCTCCATCCGCTGGAGCCTAGATGGTTAACATGCGCGACTTTCCTCCCTCCCTGGAAATTTAAGACAATCAACCCTATTTAGAGGTACAATTTCAACTTGGAAAGCGGTTAGGAAAAACTATAGTCTCTCTTTCAGAATATCTAAATATTTACCTCTGTGGGCAAACCCTGAATTCTCCCAGGGTATGGAAAATAAACTATACACCGCCTGGGGCCAAAAGGAGATTATTAATGTCTCATCTCCTCCATCCGCTGGAGCCCCGAAGTACTTGAGAAATATCATCTTCCCCCTCCCACGCCCTTCAATATGAGCAAATCAAGCGCTCAGTTATGTCTAATCTGCAGAACAGGCTCGGACTGGCCCACCGGAGAACCGGAGGATTCTCCGGTGGGCCCAGCCGCCCAGGCACTGACACAGGGCCCCCACTGCTCCAGGTCCCCCCCGCGCTCGCCTATGCACATATTCATGACCTTAATGAGCAGTATCACATGACCGCTCACGCAGGAAGAAGATGCTGCTCTGGGAGTCGGGACAGAGCTAGAGAGATGTCGGCGCGGCCACGCAGTGTGTGGGACAGGTGACGGTCAGCTGAGTATGAGGGACGGGGGGATGAAGGAGGACATAAGCCGGCGCGCCATGCAAGATGGGAACAGGAGCGGGAGCGGGGGGGGGGGGGGGGGTGGAGAGAAGCCGTGCATACAGGAGAGGGGAATATGAGCCATGCATACAGGAGGGGGGAATATGAGCCATTCATTCAGGGGGGGAATATGAGCCATGCATACAGGAGGGGGGAATATGAGCCTCCATGCATACAGGAGGGGGGGTCATTATACAGTATTAAGCATCATGTGGGATCATTATACAGTATGGAGAACTGTGTGTGGCCATTATACAGAATTGAGCATCATGTGTGGCCGTTATACATTATGGAGCATCATGTGTGGCCAATGGACATTATACAGTATGAAGCATCATGTGTGGCCATTATACAGTATGGAGCATCATTTGTGGCCATTATGCAATATTGAGCATCATGAGGGATCATTATACAGTATGGAGAACTGTGTGTGGCCGTTATACAGAATGGAGCACTATGTGTGGCCATTATACAGTATGGAGCGCTATGTGTGGCCATTATACAGTATGGAGCACTGTGTGGCCATTATACACTATGGAGCACTGTGTGGCCGTTATACAGTATGGAGCATCATGTGTGGCCGTTATACAGTATTGAGCATCATTTGTGGCCATTATACAGTATTGAGCATCATGTGGGATCATTATACAGTATGGAGCACTTTGTGGCCATTATACATTATGGAGCATCATGTGTGGCCATTATACACTATGGAGCATCATGTGTGGCCATTATACAGTATTGAGCATCATGTGTGGCCATTATACAGTATGGAGAACTGTGTGTGGCCATTATACAGTATGGAGCATCATGTGTGGTGACCGTTATACAGTATTGAGCATCATGTGTGGCTATTATGTGTGGCCATATATTTTTTGTTTATAATTATTGTATATAAAACAGTGTGATCAGCAGTGCTAAATGGCTGTGGTTGGGACGTGGATATGGGTGTGACTAGTTGTGAAATTGGTGTGGTCAGAGGCGTGGCCTAAAATTTGCCGCGGCACACTATGCGCGCCGCAAACTTTATACCTCCTTCCCTTCTTCAAAAGTTGGGAGGTATGGTACCACATTTGCCAGATCACGGCAAGTGCCACAAATCCCATGGGTAATGAATGAGGCCGAATGCAGTGTTGCTGTAAGTGATCCGTTACACGGCAGATGCAGAAAAACTGCCCCACCTGCTGCAAAAGGCGACTTTCACATCAGCGATTCTTGCCAAAGTCACTGCCGATAGTGTCATACTCACCAAAGGGGGAGGCAGCACTAAAAGTGCCTAGGGCAGCAGAAACTCTAAATACGGCCCTGGGGGGCTACATTATATTCTGTGGGGGGACTGCATTATACTCAGGGTACTACATTATATTATGGGGGCTACATCATACTATATGAAGGGGCTACAGTATACTCTATGGGGGGGCTGCATTATATTCTATGGTGGGGACTGTGTCATACCTGAGGGGGTTGCATTATATTTTGTGGGGTGCTGCATTATATTCTATGAGAGGGGACCGCATTATATTTTATGAGGGGGCTACATTATATTCTGTGAGGGGGCTACCCCAACCCTTGCTACATTATTAAGACGTGAACTACCTTATATTATACCCTGATATTAGCGCTTTTTACCGCACAATTGGTGGTCTTGTATCTATTTCTATGTAGCTACATAGTGGGCCCCAAGAATGATTTTCTCTGGTGGGCCCAAGGTGCTCCAGTCCGACGCTGCTGCAAAATGTTACATTCGAGTTGAGCCATAACATGCTAGATGATTTGCTGCAATACTCTCCCGGAAACCCCTCTTTATCCGTAATTTACTCCATTATGAAACCTCACCTATTGGACCCTCATCCAGGTACTTTTTTTTTTAAAGTATTGGAGACAACAATTGGAGAATACCGAAACTCCCTCCTTAATTAGAAAGGGCTGGTCTCTTTTCCGGGAAAATATAATAATAATTTTTAAATTCTCCCTGAAAAAAAAATAAATAGTGGGAGATTAATATTGCCCTTTGTGCTTCTGTGCCAGTCGTGTGTGCCATCTCTCTCAAATTGTGGGCCACAGAAAGCCTAGTGTCTGTTTTTTTTTATTTTGGTTTTTAAATTCTCCCTGAAAAAAAAATAAACAGTGGGAGATTAATATTGACCTTTGTGCTTCTGTGCCAGTCGTGTGTGCCATCTCTCTCAAATTGTGGGCCACAGAAAGCCTAGTGTCTGTTTTTTTTTTTTTTGTGGTTTTTAAATTCTCCCTGAAAAAAAATAAATATTGGGAGATTGATATTGGCATTTGTGCTTGAGTGACAGTCCTGCGTGTGTGGCATCTCTCTCATTTTGTGCCCCAGAAAACCGAGTGTGTAACATTGTGCCTGATTTTCCTTGCACTCTCACCCACCTATAAAGGGTTATCTAAATCCTACAGAAGTTTGAATTCACCTTGTAAGTTGTTTTACAGTAACAAATACCGTTACTTTGGTTACGTTTTTAAAACAATGAGGAAGTCTGGTGGAAGAGGTCGTGGCCGTGGGCGTTCATTGCCAGCTGGTAATGATGGTAGTGGTGGTGGAGCATCAGGTGGTCGTGGGAAAAACAATATAGCACCTAAGTCTCGAGCTGTGGAGCCAGGTTCGTCGTTTGGCTACACAAGGCCTCGAACGCTCCCTTTTCTGGGAGTAGGAAAACCGCTTTTAAAGCCGGAGCAGCAAGAGCAAGTTTTGGCTTTCCTTGCCGACTCAGCCTCTAGCTCTTTTGCCTCCTCTTCTGAAACTGGTAAATGTAAAAGCAGCGCGTCGTTAGTAGATGTTCACGGTCAGGGACAAGTCGCTTCCTTGTCCTCTTCAGGAAAAACAACAACAGAGAAGGATGCGTCAGGCGACACAACGGGTTACTCCATGGAGCTCTTTACACATACCGTTCCTGGGTTAGAAAGTGAAACAGTTAACAGGCCATGCCCATTACAAGTTGAATCGGACATGGAGTGCACAGATGCACAGCTACAGCCAGATTACTATGCTGTTCCTTTGACTCAGACCACAACATTGCCCTCGCAGTGTACTGATCCAGAATCAGACCCTGATGAGACTATGGTGCCCCGTCACGAACGCTATACCACCGGCTTACACGGTGACACAGACGAAGTTGCACACGAGATAGAAGAGGAGGTCATAGATGACCCAGTTGTTGAACCCGATTGGCAGCCATTGGGGGAACAGGGTGCAGGCGGCAGTAGTTCTGAAGCGGAGGAGGAGGGGCCGCAGCAGGCATCAACATCGCAACAGGTTCCATCTGCCGGGCCCGTATCTGGCCCAAAACGCATGGCAAAGCCAAAACCTGTTGGAGGACAGCGTGGCCATCCGGTTAATGCTCAGTCTGCAATGCCTGAAAAGGTATCTGATGCTAGAAAGAGTGCAGTCTGGCATTTTTTTAAACAACATCCAATTGATCAGCGCAAAGTCATCTGTCAAAAATGTTCAACTACCTTAAGCAGAGGTCAGAATCTGAAAAGTCTAAATACAAGTTGCATTCATAGACATTTAACCACCATGCATTTGCAAGCCTGGACTAACTACCAAACGTCCCTTAAGGTTGTAGCACCCTCGGCCAATGAAGCTAGTCAGCAAAGCTACATCCCTTCCGTCACTGTAGGGCCACCATTTTCCGCACCACCTGCAGTATCTGTGCAGGTTTCGTTGCCAGTCCAAAGCAGTCAGGGTCAGGGAATCACCAGTTTCGTAGTTGGAAACACTGCATGTAGGGCACCGGCAAGAATACCGTCTCCAACCGTCTCTCAGTCTGCCATGTCCACCGGCACCCCCGCTAGTTCCACGATCTCCAGCTCTCCAGTCCAGCTCACCCTACATGAGACTCTCGTTAGAAAAAGGAAGTACTTAGCCTCGCATCCACGTACACAGGGTTTGAACGCTCACATAGCTAGACTAATCTCGTTAGAGATGATGCCCTACCGGTTAGTTGAAAGCGAAGCTTTCAAAGCCCTGATGGACTACGCTGTACCACGCTACGAGCTACCCAGTCGACACTTCTTTTCGAGAAAAGCCATCCCAGCCCTCCACCAGCATGTTAAAGAGCGCATCGTCCATGCACTCAGGCAATCTGTGAGTACAAAGGTGCACCTGACAACAGATGCATGGACCAGGAGGCATGGCCAGGGACGTTACGTGTCCATCACGGCACACTGGGTGAATGTGGTGGATGCAGGGTCCACAGGGGACAGCAATTTTGGGACAGTTCTGCCTAGCCCACGGTCTAGGAAACAGTTGGCTGTAGCCGTTCGCACCCCCTCCTCCTCCTCCTCGTCCTCCTGCAGAAGCGAGAGTGTTGTGAATTCTGTGGCAGGGCTCCCTCCTGTGGTCACAAGTGGTACTTCGGCTGATTCTGTCTATGAGCTTCCGTTGGTGGATGTGAGTGGTACTGCGGCTTCTGAGTTTCCTTCCTCAGGTGATGTGGTGAAGTCGTTAGGTGCTGCTCTATTTAACTCCACCTAGTGCTTTGCTCCTGGCCTCCAGTCAATGTTCTAGTATTGGTCTTGCTTCCTCCTGGATCGTTCCTGTGGCCTGTCTTCCTGCATAAGCTAAGTTTTGCTTGTGTTATTTTTGTTTGCTATTTTTTCTGTCCAGCTTGCTATATTGGTTTTTCTTGCTTGCTGGAAGCTCTGGGACGCAGAGGGAGCACCTCCGTACCGTTAGTCGGTGCGGAGGGTCTTTTTGCCCCTCTGCGTGGTTGTTTGTAGGGTTTTGTGTTGACCGCAAAGCAATCTTTCCTATCTTCGGTCTGTTCAGTAAGTTGGGCCTCACTTTGCTAAATCTATTTCATCTCTGCGTTTGTAATTTCATCTCTACTCACAGTCATTATATGTGGGGGGCTGCCTTTTCCTTTGGGGTATTTCTCTGAGGCAAGGTAGGCTTATTTTTCTATCTTAGGCCTAGCTAGTTTCTCAGGCTGTGCCGAGTTGCATAGGGAGCGTTAGGCGCAATCCACGGCTGCCTCTAGTGTGGTTGGATAGGATTAGGGATTGCGGTCAGCAGAGTTTCCACGTCTCAGAGCTCGTCCTATGTTTTTTGGCTATTGTCAGGTCACTGTGCGTTCTCTGAACCTCAAGGTCCATTGTGGTTCTGAATTACCTATTCATAACAGTACTGGAGGACCAAAGTACTAATGCTTCTCAATAGAGGGAAAAAAGAAGTTCTGAGACCATTTTTTTTTCTTTGCACTGTGTTTTGCCTTTTTTTTCCCCTAGACATTTGGGTGGTTCAGGACACAGGTGTAGTGATGGACATTAAAGGTCTGTCTTCATGTGTGGATCATCTCACTGCAAGAGTACAAAATATTCAAGACTTTGTGGTTCAGAATTCTATGTTAGAACCAAGAATTCCTATTCCTGATTTGTTTTCTGGAGATAGAGCTAAATTTCTGAGTTTCAAAAATAATTGTAAACTGTTTCTGGCTTTGAAACCTCGCTCCTCTGGTGACCCAGTTCAACAAGTTAGGATCATTATTTCTTTATTACGTGGCGACCCTCAAGACTGGGCATTTTCCCTTGCGCCAGGAGATCCTGCATTATGTAATATTGATGCGTTTTTCCTGGCGCTTGGATTGCTGTACGATGAACCTAATTCGGTGGATCAGGCAGAGAAAAATTTGCTGGCTCTGTGTCAGGGTCAGGATGAGATAGAGATTTATTGTCAGAAGTTTAGAAAGTGGTCCGTGCTCACTCAATGGAATGAAGGTGCGCTGGCAGCTATTTTCAGAAAGGGTCTCACTGAAGCCCTTAAGGATGTCATGGTGGGATTTCCTATGCCTGCTGGTCTGAATGAGTCTACGTCTTTGGCCATTCAGATCGGTCGACGCTTGCGTGAGCGTAAATCTGTGCACCATTTGGCGGTATTATCCGAGCATAAACCTGAGCCTATGCAGTGCGATAGGACTTTGACCAGAGTTGAACGGCAAGAATACAGACGTCAGAATGGGCTGTGTTTCTACTGTGGGGATTCCACTCATGCTATCTCCGATTGTCCTAAGCGCACTAAGCGGTTCGCTAGGTCTGCCACCATTGGTACGGTACAGTCAAAATTTCTTTTGTCCGTTACTTTGATCTGCTCTTTGTCATCTTATTCTGTCATGGCGTTTGTGGATTCAGGCGCTGCTCTGAATTTGATGGACTTGGAGTATGCTAGGCGTTGTGGGTTTTTCTTGGAGCCCTTGCAGTGTCCTATTCCATTGAGAGGAATTGATGTTACGCCTTTGGCCAAGAATAGGCCTCAATACTGGACCCAGCTGACCATGTGCATGGCTCCTGCACATCGGGAGGATATTCGCTTTCTGGTGTTGCATAATCTGCATGATGTGGTCGTGTTGGAGTTGCCATGGCTACAAGTCCATAACCCAGTATTAGATTGGAAATCAATGTCTGTGTCCAGCTGGGGTTGTCAGGGGGTACATGGTGATGTCCCATTTCTGTCTATTTCGTCATCCACCCCTTCTGAGATCCCAGAGTTCTTGTCTGATTACCGGGATGTATTTGATGAGCCCAAGTCCAATGCCCTACCTCCGCATAGGGATTGTGATTGTGCTATCGATTTGATTCCTGGTAGTAAGTTTCCTAAAGGTCGACTGTTTAATTTATCTATATCTGAGCACGCTGCTATGCGGAGTTACGTGAAGGAGTCCTTGGAGAAGGGTCATATTCGCCCGTCATCGTCGCCATTGGGAGCGGGGTTCTTTTTTGTGGCCAAGAAGGATGGTTCGCTGAGACCTTGTATAGATTACCGCCTTCTAAATAAGATCACGGTCAAATTTCAGTACCCCTTGCCGCTGCTATCTGATTTGTTTGCTCGGATCAAGGGGGCTAGTTGGTTCACCAAGATAGATCTTCGTGGTGCGTATAATCTTGTGCGTATTAAACGGGGCGATGAATGGAAAACTGCTTTTAATACGCCCGAGGGCCATTTTGAGTACCTAGTTATGCCTTTCGGACTTGCCAATGCTCCATCGGTGTTTCAGTCCTTTATGCATGACATCTTCCGAGAGTACCTGGATAAATTCCTGATTGTATACTTGGATGATATCTTGGTCTTCTTGGATGATTGGGAGTCTCATGTGAAGCAGGTCAGAATGGTGTTCCAGGTCCTGCGTGCTAATTCTTTGTTTGTGAAGGGATCAAAGTGTCTCTTTGGTGTTCAGAAGGTTTCATTTTTGGGGTTCATTTTTTCCCCTTCTACTATCGAGATGGACCCTGTTAAGGTCCAGGCCATCTATGATTGGACTCAGCCGACATCTCTGAAGAGTCTGCAAAAGTTCCAGGGCTTTGCTAATTTTTATCGTCGCTTCATCTGTAATTTTTCTAGTATTGCTAAACCATTGACCGATTTGACCAAGAAGGGTGCTGATGTGGTCAATTGGTCTTCTGCTGCTGTGGAAGCTTTTCAAGAGTTAAAGCGTCGTTTTTCTTCTGCCCCTGTGTTGTGTCAACCAGATGTTTCGCTTCCGTTCCAGGTCGAGGTTGATGCTTCTGAAATTGGAGCGGGGGCTGTTTTGTCGCAGAGAAGTTCTGATTGCTCGGTGATGAAACCATGCGCCTTCTTTTCCAGGAAGTTTTCGTCTGCTGAGCGAAATTATGATGTTGGCAATCGAGAGTTGCTGGCCATGAAGTGGGCATTCGAGGAGTGGTGTCATTGGCTTGAAGGAGCTAAGCATGTGGTCTTGACTGATCACAAGAACTTGACTTATCTCGAGTCTGCCAAACGGTTGAATCCTAGACAGGCTCGTTGGTCGCTGTTTTTCTCCCGTTTTGACTTTGTGGTTTCGTACCTTCCGGGCTCTAAAAATGCGAAGGCGGATACCCTGTCTAGGAGTTTTGTGGCCGACTCTCCGGGTTTGTCTGAGCCCGCGGGTATTCTCAAAGAGGGAGTAATTTTGTCTGCCATCTCCCCTGATTTGCGGCGGGTGCTGCAAAAATTTCAGGCTAATAAACCTGATCGTTGCCCAGCGGAGAAACTGTTTGTCCCTGATAGGTGGACGAATAAAGTTATCTCTGAGGTTCATTGTTCGGTGTTGGCTGGTCATCCTGGAATCTTTGGTACCAGAGATTTAGTGGCTAGATCCTTTTGGTGGCCGTCTCTGTCGCGGGATGTGCGTTCTTTTGTGCAGTCCTGTGGGATTTGTGCTCGGGCTAAGCCGTGCTGTTCTCGTGCCAGTGGGTTGCTTTTGCTCTTGCCGGTCCCGAAGAGGCCTTGGACACATATCGCTATGGATTTTATTTCGGATCTCCCCGTCTCTCAAAAAATGTCGGTCATTTGGGTGGATTGTGATCGCTTCTCTAAGATGATCCATTTGGTACCCTTGTCTAAATTACCTTCCTCCTCTGATTTGGTGCCATTGTTCTTCCAGCATGTGGTTCGTTTACATGGCATTCCAGAGAACATCGTTTCTGACAGAGGTTCCCAGTTTGTTTTGAGGTTTTGGCGAGCCTTTTGTGCTAGGATGGGCATTGACTTGTCGTTTTCCTCGGCTTTCCATCCTCAGACTAATGGCCAGACCGAACGAACCAATCAGACCTTGGAAACATATCTGAGATGCTTTGTTTCTGCTGATCAGGATGATTGGGTGTCCTTCTTGCCTTTGGCTGAGTTCGCCCTTAATAATCGGGCCAGCTCGGCTACCTTGGTTTCGCCGTTTTTCTGCAACTCCGGGTTCCATCCTCGTTTCTCTTCAGGGCAGGTTGAGTCTTCGGACTGTCCTGGTGTGGATACTGTGGTGGACAGGTTGCAGCAGATTTGGACTCATGTAGTGGACAATTTGACCTTGTCCCAGGAGAAGGCTCAACGTTTCGCTAATCGCAGACGCTGTGTGGGTCCCCGACTTCGTGTTGGGGATTTGGTTTGGTTGTCATCTCGTCATATTCCTATGAAGGTTTCCTCGCCTAAGTTTAAGCCTCGTTTCATTGGTCCGTATAGGATTTCTGAGGTTCTTAATCCTGTGTCTTTTCGTTTGACCCTTCCAGATTCTTTTTCCATCCATAACGTATTCCATAGGTCATTGTTGCGGAGATACGTGGCACCTATGGCTCCATCTGTTGATCCTCCTGCCCCGGTTTTGGTGGAGGGGGAGTTGGAGTATATTGTGGAGAAGATTTTGGATTCTCGTGTTTCGAGACGGAAACTCCAGTATCTGGTTAAGTGGAAGGGTTATGGTCAGGAAGATAATTCCTGGGTCTTTGCCTCTGATGTCCATGCTGCCGATCTTGTTTGTGCCTTTCATATGGCTCATCCTGGTCGGCCTGGGGGCTCTGGTGAGGGTTCGGTGACCCCTCCTCAAGGGGGGGGGGTACTGTTGTGAATTCTGTGGCAGAGCTCCCTCCTGTGGTCACAAGTGGTACTTCGGCTGATTCTGTCTATGAGCTTCCGTTGGTGGATGTGAGTGGTACTGCGGCTTCTGAGTTTCCTTCCTCAGGTGATGTGGTGAAGTCGTTAGGTGCTGCTCTATTTAACTCCACCTAGTGCTTTGCTCCTGGCCTCCAGTCAATGTTCTAGTATTGGTCTTGCTTCCTCCTGGATCGTTCATGTGGCCTGTCTTCCTGCATAAGCTAAGTTTTGCTTGTGTTATTTTTGTTTGCTATTTTTTCTGTCCAGCTTGCTATATTGGTTTTTCTTGCTTGCTGGAAGCTCTGGGACGCAGAGGGAGCACCTCCGTACCGTTAGTCGGTGCGGAGGGTCTTTTTGCCCCTCTGCGTGGTTGTTTGTAGGGTTTTGTGTTGACCGCAAAGCAATCTTTCCTATCTTCGGTCTGTAATTTCATCTCTACTCACAGTCATTATATGTGGGGGGCTGCCTTTTCCTTTGGGGTATTTTTCTGAGGCAAGGTAGGCTTATTTTTCTATCTTAGGCCTAGCTAGTTTCTCAGGCTGTGCCGAGTTGCATAGGGAGCGTTAGGCGCAATCCACGGCTGCCTCTAGTGTGGTTGGATAGGATTAGGGATTGCGGTCAGCAGAGTTTCCACGTCTCAGAGCTCGTTATGTTTTTTGGTTATTGTCAGGTCACTGTGTGTGCTCTGAACCTCAAGGTCCATTGTGGTTCTGAATTACCTATTCATAACATGAGACCTCGTCCACAGACCGCAGTCGCACAACCACTCCATCCGCAGCTGCCACTGTTGCACACCAGGTGTCCCATTATGGGGCAGCTACTGGCAAGCGTCAGCAGGCTGTATTGGCTATGAAGTTTTTGGGCAACAACAGACGCACCGCGGAAGTTCTGTCCGAGTTCTTGCAGAAAGAAACGCAGTCGTGGCTGGGCACTGTAGATCATGAGGCAGGCAAGGTAGTGAGTGATAATGGAAGGAATTTCATGGCTGCCATCTCCCTTTCCCAACTGAAACACATTCCTTGCCTGGCTCACACCTTAAACCTGGTGGTGCAGTGCTTCCTGAAAAGTTATCCGGGGTTATCTGACCTGCTCCTCAAAGTGCGCGGACTTTGCTCGCATATCCGCCGTTCGCCCGTACACTCCAGCCGTATGCAGACCTATCAGCGGTCTTTGAACCTTCCCCAGCATCGCCTAATCATCGACGTTGCAACAAGGTGGAACTCAACACTTGCACATGCTTCAGAGACTGTGCGAACAGAGGCGTGCTGTTATGTTTTTGTGGGAGGATACACATACATGGGCAGGCAGTAGGATGGCAGACATGGAGTTGTCAGGTGTGCAGTGGTCGAAGGTACAAGACATGTGTCAAGTCCTTCAGTGTTTTGAGGAATGCACATGGCTGGTTAGTGCAGACAACGCCATAATAAGCATGAGCATCCCCCTAATGCGTCTGCTGATGCAAAGTTTGACGCACATAAAGGAGCAGGTGTCTGCAGCAGAGGAAGAGGAAAGCCTTGATGACAGTCAGCCATTGTCTGGTCAGGGCACTGTACAGGACGAGGTAGCGGGCGAACAGGAGGAGGAGGAGGACGAGGAGGATGATGGGGATGAGTATTTTTTTAATGAGGAAGCTTCTCCGGGGCCAATAGCAACTGGTGGCGTTGCAAGGCCGGGTTCAGGTTTTTTTAGGGAGACAAGTGACGTAGATTTGCCTGAAACTGCCCCTTAACCCAGCACGACCGCAGATTTGACAACTGGAACTTTGGCCCACATGGCGGATTATGCCTTACGTATCCTGAAAAGGGACCCACGCATTATTAAAATGATGACCGATGACGATTACTGGTTGGCCTGCTGTTGTGAATTCTGTGGCTGAATTCATTCCTGTGGTCACAAGTGGTACTGCGGCTTCTGAGCTTCCTCCCTCAGGTGTTCTGGTGAGCTCGTTAGCTGCTTCGTTATTTAACTCCACCTGATTCTGTTTTCCTTGCTCCTTGTCAATGTTCCAGTGTTGGATCTGAGCTTCTGGATCTTTCCTGTGGCCTGCTGCTCTGCTTAGATAAGTGCTTCTTTGCTTTTTGTTGCTATATTTTCTGTCCAGCTTGTCTATTGGTTTTGCTGGAAGCTCTGAGACGCAAAGGGTGTACCGCCGTGCCGTTAGTTCGGCACGGTGGGTCTTTTTGCCCCCTTTGCGTGGTTTTTGCTTTAGGGTTTTTTGTAGACTGCAAAGTTCTCTTTGCTATCCTCGCTCTATCTAGAATATCGGGCCTCACTTTGCTGAATCTATTTCATCCCTACGTTTTGTCTTTTCATCTTACTCACCGTCATTATATGTGGGGGGCTGCCTTTTCCTTTGGGGTATTTCTCTGAGGCAAGCCAGGCTTGTTTTTCTATCTTCAGGCTAGTCAGTTTCTCAGGCTGTGCCGAGTTGCATAGGTAGCGTCAGGCGCAATCCACAGCCACCTTTAGTTGTGTTTAGGATAGGTTCAGGTATTGCGGTCTACAGAGATTCCACGTCTCAGAGCTCGTTCTATTGTTTTTGGGTTATTGTCAGATCACTGTATGTGCTCTGATCGCAGGTACACTGTGTTACTGGATTCCACTCATAACAGTACAAGGAGCCAAACTAATGATTCTCAATAGAGGGAAAAAAGAAGTTCTGACATCATTTTTTTTTCTCAGCTCTGTGTTCAGTCTTTTTTTTCCCCTAGACATTTGGGTGCTTCAGGACACAGCTGTGGACATGGATATTCAGGGTCTGTGCTCTTCAATGGATAATCTCGTTATAAATGTACAAAAGATCCAAGATACTATTGATCAGAAATCTATGCTAGAACCAAAAATTCCTATTCCTGATTTGTTTTTTGGTGATAGAACTAAGTTTCTGAGCTTCAAAAATAATTGTAAGCTATTTCTGGCCTTGAAACCTCATTCTTCTGGTAATCCAGTTCAACAGGTTTTGATTATTATTTCTTTTTTGCGCGGCGACCCTCAGGACTGGGCATTTTCTCTTGCGCCAGGAGACCCTGCATTGAGTAGTGTCGATGCGTTTTTCCTGGCGCTCGGATTACTGTACGATGAGCCTAATTCAGTGGATCAGGCTGAGAAAAATTTGCTGGCTTTATGCCAGGGTCAGGATGATATAGAAGTATATTGTCAGAAATTTAGGAAGTGGTCAGTACTCACTCAGTGGAATGAATCTGCGCTGGCAGCCTTGTTCAGAAAGGGTCTCTCTGAGGCTCTTAAGGATGTCATGGTGGGTTTTCCTATGCCTGCTGGTTTGAATGAGTCTATGTCTTTGGCCATTCAGATCGGTCGACGCTTGCGCGAGCGTAAATCTGTGCACCAGTTGGCGGTATTGCCTGAGATTAAACCTGAGCCTATGCAGTGCGATAGGACTATGACCAGAGTTGAACGGCAAGAACACAGACGTCTGAATGGGCTGTGTTTCTACTGTGGTGACTCCACTCATGCTATTTCTGATTGTCCTAAGCGCACTAAGCGGTTCGATAGGTCTGCCGTCATTGGTACTGTACAGTCCAAATTCCTTCTGTCCGTTACCTTGATATGCTCTTTGTCATCGTATTCTGTCATGGCGTTTGTGGATTCAGGCGCTGCCCTGAATCTGATGGATTTGGATTATGCTAAACGTTGTGGGTTTTTCTTGGAGCCTTTGCGGTGTCCTATTCCGTTGAGAGGAATTGATGCTACACCTTTGGCCAAGAATAAACCTCAGTACTGGGCCCAGCTGACCATGTGCATGGCTCCTGCCCATCAGGAAGTTATTCGCTTTCTGGTGCTGCATAATCTACATGATGTGGTCGTGTTGGGGTTGCCATGGCTGCAAACCCATAATCCAGTATTGGATTGGAACTCTATGTCGGTATCCAGCTGGGGTTGTCAGGGGGTACATGGTGATGTTCCATTTTTGTCAATTTCGTCATCCACTCCTTCTGAGGTCCCAGAGTTCTTGTCTGATTATCAGGATGTATTTGAAGAGCCCAAGTCCGATGCCCTACCTCCGCATAGGAATTGTGATTGTGCTATCAATTTGATTCCTGGTAGTAAATTCCCTAAAGGTCGATTATTTAATTTATCCGTGCCTGAACACGCCGCTATGCGCAGTTATGTGAAGGAATCCCTGGAGAAGGGACATATTCGCCCATCGTCATCACCACTGGGAGCAGGGTTCTTTTTTGTAGCCAAGAAGGATGGTTCGCTGAGACCGTGTATTGATTACCGCCTTCTTAATAAGATCACTGTTAAATTTCAATATCCCTTGCCATTGTTATCTGACTTGTTTGCTCGGATTAAGGGGGCTAGTTGGTTCACTAAGATAGATCTTCGTGGTGCGTATAATCTGGTGAGAATCAGGCAAGGAGATGAATGGAAAACTGCATTTAATACGCCCGAGGGTCATTTTGAGTATCTAGTGATGCCGTTCGGACTTGCCAATGCTCCATCTGTGTTTCAGTCTTTTATGCATGACATCTTCCGTGAGTATCTGGATAAATTCCTGATTGTTTACTTGGATGACATTTTGATCTTCTCAGATGATTGGGAGTCTCATGTGAAGCAGGTCAGAATGGTTTTTCAGGTCCTGCGTGATAATTCTTTGTTTGTGAAGGGATCAAAGTGTCTCTTTGGTGTGCAGAAAGTTTCATTTTTGAGGTTCATCTTTTCCCCTTCTACTATCGAGATGGATCCGGTTAAGGTCCAAGCCATCCAGGATTGGACTCAGCCGACAGCTCTGAAAAGTCTGTAAAAGTTCCTGGGCTTTGCTAATTTTTATCGTCGCTTCATCTGTAATTTTTCTAGCATTGCCAAACCATTGACCGATTTGACCAAGAAGGGTGCTAATTTGGTTAATTGGTCTTCTACTGCTGTGGAGGCTTTTCGGGAGTTGAAGCGTCGTTTTTGTTCTGCCCCTGTGTTGTGTCAGCCAGATGTTTCTCTTCCGTTCCAGGTCGAGGTTGATGCTTCTGAGATTGGAGCAGGGGCGGTTTTGTCACAGAGAGGTTCTGGTTGCTCAGTGATGAAACCATGTGCTTTCTTTTCCAGGAAGTTTTCACCCGCTGAGCGTAATTATGATGTGGGCAACCGAGAGTTGCTGACTATGAAGTGGGCATTCGAGGAGTGGCGTCATTGGCTTGAAGGAGCTAAGCATCGCGTGGTGGTATTGACTGATCATAAGAACTTGACTTATCTCGAGTCTGCCAAGCGCTTGAATCCTAGACAGGCCCGTTGGTCGTTATTTTTTGCCCGCTTCGACTTTGTGATTTCGTACCTTCCAGGCTCTAAAAATGTGAAGGCGGATGCTCTGTCTAGGAGTTTTGTGCCCGACTCCCCGGGGTTATCTGAGCCGGCGGGTATTCTCAAGGAAGGTGTCATTGTGTCTGCTATCTCCCCTGATGTGCGGAGGATGCTGCAATTATTTCAGGCGAATAAACCTGATCGTTGTCCAGCGGAGAAACTGTTCGTCCCTGATAGGTGGACTAATAAAGTTATCTCTGAACTTCATTGTTCGGTGTTGGCTGGTCATCCTGGAATCTTTGGTACCAGAGAGTTAGTGGCTAGATCCTTCTGGTGGCCATCTCTGTCACGGGATGTACGTACTTTTGTGCAGTCCTGTGGGATTTGTGCTAGGGCTAAGCCCTGCTGTTCTCGTGCCAGTGGGTTGCTTTTGCCCTTGCCGGTCCCAAAGAGGCCTTGGACACATATTTCGATGGATTTCATTTCTGACCTTCCCGTTTCTCAAAAGATATCAGTCATTTGGGTGGTCTGTGATCGTTTTTCTAAAATGGTCCATCTGGTGCCCTTGGTTAAATTGCCTTCCTCCTCTGATTTGGTGCCTTTGTTCTTCCAGCATGTGGTTCGTTTGCATGGCATTCCTGAGAATATTGTTTCTGACAGAGGTTCCCAGTTTGTTTCAAGGTTTTGGCGAGCCTTTTGTGGTAGGATGGGCATTGACCTATCTTTTTCCTCGGCTTTCCATCCTCAGACTAATGGCCAGACCGAACGAACCAATCAGACATTGGAAACATATCTGAGATGTTTTGTTTCTGCAGACCAGGATGATTGGGTGTCCTTTTTGCCGTTGGCTGAGTTCGCCCTTAATAATCGGGCCAGCTCGGCTACTTTGGTTTCTCCATTTTTCTGCAATTCTGGGTTCCATCCTCGTTTCTCTTCAGGACAGGTTGAGTCTTCGGACTGTCCTGGTGTGGATTCTGTGGTGGACAGGTTGCAGCAGATCTGGACTCAGGTAGTGGACAATTTGACCTTGTCCCAGGAAAAGGCTCAACTTTTCGCTAATCGCAGACGCCGTGTGGGTCCCCGACTTCGTGTTGGGGATCTGGTTTGGTTATCTTCTCGTCATATTCCTATGAAGGTTTCCTCTCCTAAATTTAAGCCTCGTTTTATTGGTCCGTATAGGATTTCTGAGGTTCTCAATCCTGTGTCTTTTCGTCTGACCCTCCCAGACTCCTTTTCCATACATAATGTATTCCATAGGTCGTTGTTGCGGAGATACGTGGCACCTATGGTTCCATCTGTTGAGCCTCCTGCCCCGGTTTTGGTGGAGGGGGAATTGGAGTATATTGTGGAGAAGATTTTGGATTCTCGTGTTTCTAGACAGAAACTCCAGTATCTGGTTAAATGGAAGGGTTATGCTCAGGAAGATAATTCCTGGGTTTTTGCCTCTGATGTCCATGCTCCCGATCTTGTTTGTGCCTTTCATGTGGCTCATCCTGGTAGGCCTGGGGGCTCTGGTGAGGGTTCGGTGACCCCTCCTCAAGGGGGAGGTACTGTTGTGAATTCTGTGGCTGAATTCACTCCTGTGGTCACAAGTGGTACTGCGGCTTCTGAGCTTCCTCCCTCAGGTGTTCTGGTGAGCTCGTTAGCTGTTTCGTTATTTAACTCCACCTGATTCTGTTTTCCATGCTCCTTGTCAATGTTCCAGTGTTGGATCTGAGCTTCTGGATCTTTCCTGTGGCCTGCTGCTCTGCTTAGATAAGTGCTTCTTTGCATTTTGTTGCTATATTTTCTGTCCAGCTTGTCTATTGGTTTTGCTGGAAGCTCTGAGACGCAAAGGGTGTACCGCCGTGCCGTTAGTTCGGCACGGTGGGTCTTTTTGCCCCCTTTGCGTGGTTTTTGCTTTAGGGTTTTTTGTAGACTGCAAAGTTCTCTTTGCTATCCTCGCTCTATCTAGAATATCGGGCCTCACTTTGCTGAATCTATTTCATCCCTACGTTTTGTCTTTTCATCTTACTCACCGTCATTATATGTGGGGGGCTGCCTTTTCTTTTGGGGTATTTCTCTGAGGTAAGCCAGGCTTGTTTTTCTATCTTCAGGCTAGTCAGTTTCTCAGGCTGTGCCGAGTTGCATAGGTAGCGTCAGGCGCAATCCACAGCCACCTTTAGTTGTGTTTAGGATAGGTTCAGGTATTGCGGTCTACAGAGATTCCACGTCTCAGAGCTCGTTCTATTGTTTTTGGGTTATTGTCAGATCACTGTATGTGCTCTGATCGCAGGTACACTGTGTTACTGGATTGCACTCATAACAGCCTGCCTCCTTGATCCTCGCTATAAAGGCAAATTGCAAAATATTATGCCACATGAGAACCTGGAACAAATATTAGCAACCAAACAATCAACTCTTGTTGACCGTTTGATTCAGGCATTCCCAGCACACAGCGACGGTGATCGTTATCACACGAGCTGCAGGGGGCAGCAGGCCAGAGGTGTTAGAGGTGCACAAATCAGAAGTGGCGTTGGACAGAGGGGTTTTCTGACCAGGTTGTAGAGTGATTTTGCTATGACCGCAGACAGGACAGGTACTGCAGCATCAATTCAAAGTGACAGGAGACAACATTTGTCCAGTATGGTTACTAACTATTTTTCATCCCTTATCAACGTCCTCCCTCAACCGTCATTCCCATTTGATTACTGGGCATCCAAATTAGACACCTGGCCAGAATTGGCAAAATATGCATTGCAGGAGCTTGCTTGCCCAGCAGCTAGTGTGCTATCAGAAAGAGTATTCAGTGCTGCAGGTTCAATATTAACCGAAAAAAGGACTCGTCTGGCTACCCAAAATGTTGATGATCTAACCTTCATTAAAATGAACCACAACTGGATTTCGAATTCTTTTGCCCCACCTTTCCCGGCTGACACCTAGCTTTCCTATGAAAAGGTCTTGCTTGTGGACTGCTCTGACTGACTTTTCCAATCTCGTAATTTGCAGCAGCTGTTTGTCCAGCATACGACATGTTTACACCTCCCTAAATGGCCAAACTTCCCCCACGGGGCCGTGGTCTCGCCTCTTGGCGCAAGCACCCGTGAGAGTGCCGTTTGTCTGAAGAGGTGGGTGTGTGTTATGACCTGGTGGTCAGGACTATAATGGACCTGGTGGTTAAGAGCACACAGAATGACCTGATAGTCACTGATAATTAAGGACGAGCTCTGGGACGTGGGAACTCTGCTGACCGCAATCCCTAATCCTATAACACACACTAGAAATAGCCGTGGATTGCGCCTAACGCTCCCTATGCAACTCGGCACAGCCTAAGGAACTAGCTAGCCCTGAAGATAGAAAAATAAAGCCTACCTTGCCTCAGAGAAATTCCCCAAAGGAAAAGGCAGCCCCCCACATATAATGACTGTGAGTAAAGATGAAAATACAAACACAGAGATGAAATAGATTTAGCAAAGCGAGGCCCGACTTACTGAACAGACTGAGGATAGGAAAGGTTGCTTTGCGGTCAGCACAAAAACCTACAAAAAGACCACGCAGAGGGCGCAAAAAGACCCTCCGCACCGACTCACGGTGCGGAGGCGCTCCCTCTGCGTCCCAGAGCTTCCAGCAAGCAAGACAATAATAAAAATAGCAAGCTGGACAGAAAAATAGCAAACCAAAGAAAAACAAACAGGAACTTAGCTTCTGATGGGAAGACGGGTCACAAGAACGATCCAGGAGTGAACTAGACCAATACTGGAACATTGACAGGTGGCATGGAGCAAAGATCTAAGTGGAGTTAAATAGAGCAGCCCACTAACGACTTAGCCTCGTCACCTGTGGAAGGAAACTCAGAAACACCCAGAGGAAGTCCATGGACAGAACCAGCCGAAGTACCATTCATGACCACAGGAGGGAGCCCGACAACAGAATTCACAACAGGTGTGCACGCTTTTGGTCGACGGCACTGCCACTGGGTC
Organism: Ranitomeya imitator; assembly: GCF_032444005.1. Taxonomy (NCBI): domain Eukaryota; kingdom Metazoa; phylum Chordata; class Amphibia; order Anura; family Dendrobatidae; genus Ranitomeya; species Ranitomeya imitator. The sequence continues at coordinate 24,992,346 of NC_091282.1, forward strand.
CCTCATAGTACAATAAAGTGTCTCTGGCGGTGGTGGTGCACACCCAATGTCAGACACACCGTTGTAATATGAGGGGCCCTGGGCCTGTACCGCCGGCCACAAGAGAGTTCCCCCCCCCCCAGCTCAAACAGTGCTCTACCACTTGCAAAATTATCTCTCACAGCTCCACCAATGTTTAGTCTATGCGCTGACATCCTTCAATGCCTGGCACTGACAATACCAATATGTTGACATGTAAGATGCTACTTAAAATAGTCAGGGGCAGTGTCCTATATTTACACCAGTAAATACTTTGCGCCAAATTACTAGGTCTGAAACTCAGCAGAGGAGCCCACCCCTGTACCTAAGTATGCCACCCTTTTGTGTTTTGGTTTTGTTGTATTGCGAGACATTAACATCTATTTATTTTTTAGGAGTACTAACTGTGTCAGACACTCATTACAATCGGCCTCCGCTAACAATACCAATGCTGCCTGTGTACCCATGCAAGATAATTCCAAGTGTCTACAGCCCACTTTTGTTATGTTAGGCCTACTAAGCCTGTCTGCGGTCCCTCCTTCCACTAGTCCTCCACTGACCAGACCACTGCTGCCCGTGTACCCCTGGAACCTATTTTAAAGTGCCTACAGCCTACTTTTGGTATGTTAGGCCTACTAAGCCTGTCTGCGCTCCCTCCTTCCACTAGTCCTCCACTGACCACACCACTGCTGCCCGTGTACCCCTGGAACCTTTTTTTAAAGTGCCTACAGCCTACTTTTGTTATGTTAGGCCTACTAAGCCTGTCTGCGGTCCCTCCTTCCACTAGTCCTCCAATGACCAGACCACTGCTGCCCGTGTACCCCTGGAACCTATTTTAAAGTGCCTACAGCCTACTTTTGTTATGTTAGGCCTACTAAGCCTGTCTGCGGTCCCTCCTTCCAATAGTCCTCCACTGACCACACCACTGCTGCCCGTGTACCCCTGGAACCTTTTTTAAAGTGCCTACAGCCTACTTTTGTTATGTTAGGCCTACTAAGCCTGTCTGCGGTCCCTCCTTCCAATAGTACTCCACTGACCACACCACTGCTGCCCGTGTACCACTGGAACCTTTTTTAAAGTGCCTACAGCCTACTTTTGTTATGTTAGGCCTACTAAGCCTGTCTGCGGTCCCTCCTTCCACTAGTCCTCCACTGACCAGACCACTGCTGCCCGTGTACCCCTGGAACCTTTTTTAAAGTGCCTACAGCCTACTTTTGTTATGTTAGGCCTACTAAGCCTGTCTGCGGTCCCTCCTTCCACTAGTCCTCCACTGACCAGACCACTGCTGCCCGTGTACCCCTGGAGCCTATTTTAAAGTGCCTACAGCCTACTTTTGTTATGTTAGGCCTACTAAGCCTGTCTGCGGTCCCTCCTTCCACTAGTCCTCCACTGACCACACCACTGCTGCCGCTGTACCCCTGGAACCTTTTTTAAAGTGCCTACAGCCTACTTTTGTTATGTTAGGCCTACTAAGCCTGTCTGCGGTCCCTCCTTCCACTAGTCCTCCACTGACCAGACCACTGCTGCCCGTGTACCCCTGGAACCTATTTTAAAGTGCCTACAGCCTACTTTTGTTATGTTAGGCCTACTAAGCCTAAATGCGGTCCCTCCTTCCACTAGTCCTCCACTGACCAGACCACTGCTGCCCGTGTACCCCTGGAACCTATTTTAAAGTGCCTACAGCCTACTTTTGTTATGTTTGGCCTATTAAGCCTGTCTGCGGTACCTCCTTCCTATAGTCCTCCACTGACCACAACACTGCTGCCCGTGTACCCCTGGAACCTTTTTTAAAGTGCCTACAGCCTACTTTTCTTATGTTAGGCCTACTAAGCCTGTCTGCGGTCCCTCCTTCCTATAGTCCTCCACTGACCACACCACTGCTGCCCGTGTACCACTGGAACCTATTTTTAAGTGCCTACAGCCTACTTTTGTTATGTTAGGCCTACTAAGCCTGTCTGCGGTCCCTCCTTCCAATAGTCCTCCACTGACCACACCACTGCTGCCCGTGTACCCCTGGAACCTTTTTTAAAGTGCCTACAGCCTACTTTTGTTATGTTAGGCCTACTAAGCCTGTCTGCGGTCCCTCCTTCCTATAGTCCTCCACTGACCACACCACTACTGCCCGTACCCCTGGAACCTATTTTAAAGTGCCTACAGCCTACTTTTGGTATGTTAGGCCTACTAAGCCTGTCTGCGCTCCCTCCTTCCAATAGTCCTCCACTGACCAGACCACTGCTGCCTGTGTACCCCTGGAACCTATTTTAAAGTGCCTGCAGCCTACTTTTGTTATGTTAGGCCTACTAAGCCTGTCTGCGGTCCCTCCTTCCAATAGTCCTCCACTGACCACACCACTGCTGCCCGTGTACCCCTGGAACCTATTTTAAAGTGCCTACAGCCTTCTCTTGGCATGTTAGGCCTACTAAGCCTGTCTGCGGTCCCTCCTTCCAATAGTCCCCCACTGACCAGACCACTGCTGCCCGTGTACCCCTGGAACTTATTTTAAAGTGCCTACAGCCTACTTTTGTTATGTTAGGCCTACTAAGCCTGTCTGCGGTCCCTCCTTCCAATAGTCCTCCACTGACCACACCACTGCTGCCCGTGTACCCCTGGAACCTATTTTAAATTGCATAGAGCATCCTTATTTTAATTGTAGGCGTACTAAGTCTGTCTGCGGTCCATAATTGAAATTGTCCTCCACTGACCAGACCACTGCTGCCCGTGTACCCCTGTAACCTTTTTTAAACTGCATTGAGCCAAATTTTTTGTTCAAGGCCTACTACCTGTGTCTGTCTGCACCACTCAATACAGCTGTCCTCCTCTGAAAAAAGCTGAGCGTCAATAGTCTGGTTTTCAGCCTATAGGAATTTGAAAACTGCATTGGGGCTACTACTTCGGTAGGGCCTACTAACGGTGTCTGACGCTCCAAGGTGTTCTCCAGGTTGCCTCTCCATAGCTTCTATCTTCTAGCTCTCGTTAAGTAGTTGTTGAAACAACACTGCATTAGGCCTACAAGTTGGGTCTGGGTTGTAGAGACGGTGTCTCCCGCTCCAAGGTGTTCTCCAGGTTGCCTCTCCATAGCTTCTATCTTCTAGCTCTCCTTAACTAGTTGTTGAAACAACACCGCATTAGGCCTACAAGTTGGGTCTGGGTTGTAGAGACGGTGTCTCCTGCTCCAAGGTGTTCTCCAGGTTGCCTCTCCATAGTTTCTATCTTCTAGCTCTCATTAAGTAGTTGTTGAAACAACACTGCATTAGGCCTACAAGTTGGGTCTGGGTTGTAGAGACGGTGTCTCCCGCTCCAAGGTGTTCTCCAGGTTGCCTCTCCATAGCTTCTATCTTCTAGCTCTCGTTAAGTAGTTGTTGAAACAACACTGCATTAGGCCTACAAGTTGGGTCTGGGTTGTAGAGACGGTGTCTTCCGCTCCAAGGTGTTCTCCAGGTTGCCTCTCCATAGCTTCTATCTTCTAGCTCTCGTTAAGTAGTTGTTGAAACAACACTGCATTAGGCCTACAAGTTGGGTCTGGGTTGTAGAGACGGTGTCTCCCGCTCCAAGGTATTCTCCAGGTTGCCTCTCCATAGCTTCTATCTTCTAGCTCTCGTTAAGTAGCTGTTGAAACAACACTGTATTAGGCCTACAAGTTGGGTCTGGGTTGTAGAGACGGTGTCTCCCGCTCCAAGGTGTTCTCCAGGTTGCCTCTCCATAGCTTCTATCTTCTAGCTCTCGTTAAGTAGTTGTTGAAACAACACTGCATTAGGCCTACAAGTTGGGTCTGGGTTGTAGAGACGGTGTCTGCCGCTCCAAAGTGTTCTCCAGGTTGCCTTTCCATAGCTTCTATCTTCTAGCTCTCATTAAGTAGTTGTTGAACCAACACTGCATTAGGCCTACAAGTTGGGTCTGGGTTGTAGGGACGGTGTCTCCCGCTCCAAGGTATTCTCCAGGTTGCCTCTCCATAGCTTCTATCTTCTAGCTCTCGTTAACTAGTTGTTGAAACAACACTGCATTAGGCCTACAAGTTGGGTCTGGGTTGTAGAGACGGTGTCTCCCGCTCTAAGGTGTTCTCCAGGTTGCCTCTCCATAGCTTCTATCTTCTAGCTCTCGTTAAGTAGTTGTTGAAACAACACTGCATTAGGCCTACAAGTTGGGTCTGGGTTGTAGAGATGGTGTCTCCCGCTCCAAGGTGTTCTCCAGGTTGCCTCTCCATAGCTTCTATCTTCTAGCTCTCGTTAAGTAGTTGTTGTAACAACACTGCATTAGGCCTACAAGTTGGGTCTGGGTTGTAGAGACGGTGCCTTCCGCTCCAAGGTGTTCTCCAGGTTGCCTCTCCATAGCTTCTATCTTCTAGCTCTCGTTAAGTAGTTGTTGAAACAACACTGCATTAGGCCTACAAGTTGGGTCTGGGTTGTAGAGACGGTGTCTTCCGCTCCAAGGTGTTCTCCAGGTTGCCTCCCCATAGCTTCTATCTTCTAGCTCTCGTTAAGTAGTTGTTGAAACAACACTGCATTAGGCCTACAAGTTGGGTCTGGGTTGTAGAGACGGTGTCTGCCGCTCCAAGGTGTTCTCCAGGTTGCCTCTCCATAGCTTCTATCTTCTAGCTCTCATTAAGTAGTTGTTGAACCAACACTGCATTAGGCCTACAAGTTGGGTCTGGGTTGTAGGGACGGTGTCTCCCACTCCAAGGTATTCTCCAGGTTGCCTCTCCATAGCTTCTATCTTCTAGCTCTCGTTAAGTAGTTGTTGAAACAACACTGCATTAGGCCTACAAGTTGGGTCTGGGTTGTAGAGACGGTGTCTTCCGCTCCAAGGTGTTCTCCAGGTTGCCTTTCCTGAGCTTCTATCGTCAGGCTCTTGTTAAATAGTTGTTAAATAGAACAACTGCATTTGGCCTACCAGTTGGGTTGGGGCCTACTAACAGTGTTTGCCGCTCCTTGCTGTTCTCCTGGTTTCCTGTCCTGAAATTCCATTTTCAGGCTGTCGTTAAGTAGTTGTTAATGTTAGACTGCATTTGGCCTACTAGTTGGGTTGGGGCCTACTAACAGTGTTTGCCGCTCCTTGCTGTTCTCCTCCACTGAACAAAGCTGTGCCGCCTGTTTACTACTGTTGCCAATTTTGAACTGCATTTAGACTACTTACTGATTTGGGCCTACTCTCTGTGTCAGCCTCTCATTACAGTTGTCCTCCACTGAACAAAGCAATGCCCCCTGGTTAGTCCTGTTACCAATTTTGAACTGCATTTAGCCCACTTTATTCTTTGGGCCTATATCTGTGTTTCCTCCTCATCCTGCCCATTGCCCAGCCAGTGATAGATGAGTCTGCTGGTACATTGACCCATAACGCAACATTCCCCGTGCACGCTACACAGCAAGATTGTGACCCTGCTAAAAGTCAGGTTCCTCTTCCCGCATACCATACCACCTTACACTGGGACAAAGAGGAAGGTGCAGATGAAAGTACAGGTTCCTTCATCAGGTGGGGGGAGGAATAGTCGTTGGCGACGTCACTGGCACAGGGCCCCTCATAGTACGCAAAAGTGTCGCTGCCGGTGGGAGGCGCCCCCGCCGTGCAAACACACCGCCGTACTTTGAGAGGCCCTGTGCCAGTGCCAATGCCAACGAGTGGGCCCCCCCTGCTTGCTCAGGATCACAGCACTTGCAAAGTTGAAATACTTACCTTTCCCTGCTCCACTGCCGTGACGTGATCCAGATTTCCTGGGCCCACTAAATACTTGAACCAGCCCTACCCCCCACAACTTTAGCCAAATGACCCCCAATTTCCAATGCCTTACTATTATTATAAGCTAAATTAAGATTGACGAGCTTCAGTAACAAGAATGGATGTTTTTGCCATTAAAATGGGCACTGTACATGTTTTCCTGGCCTCCACTCACTGCCGACTATGCTCCCCCATTGACTTGCATTGGGTTTCGTGTTTCGGTCGATCCCCGACTTTTCGCGATAATCGGCCGATTCCACTCGACTTGACTTTTGAGATAGTCGGGTTTCGCAAAACCCGACTCGACCCTAAAAAACTAAAAGTCGCTCAACCCTAGTGCTGATGTAAAGTAGACATGTGAGAAATATTACTTATTAAGTATTTTGTGTGACATATCTGTGTGATTTAAGGGCATGAAAATTCAAAGTTGGAATATTGGAAAATTTGAATTTTTTTTGCCAAATTTCTGTTTTTTTCACAAATAAACGCAAGTTATATCCAATAAATTTTACCACTATCAAGAGGTACAATATGTCACGGGAAAACATTGTCAGAATCAGCAGGATCCGTTGAAGCGCTCCAGATTTATAACCTCATAAAGGGACAGTGGTGAGAATTGTAAAAATTTGCCTTGTCATTAACGTGCAATACACCCTTGGGGTAAAGGGGTTAAAGCTCCAGCTATTAAAAAAATCACCTGCTGGAGTGGTGCTTTAATAATTTAATAAGCAAATTTTTATAAAGTTAATAAAGTCTTGGAATAAATGTTATGAATAAATGTTGAAATAAAAGTCTTGGAATAACTGCGTAATCATGACATGGAGCACCTGCTGCATGAGCCCCCAATATCACTGGCGTTATCAGGCGGTCAGGCGACCATGTTTGCTATGTGCATGTGTCCGCTAGAAAGGTTTGGCTTCTCTCAATAGAGAATTGAGAAAAGCCAAAAGAGTCATCACATGACGCCTGTGGACATCAGCAATGCTGAGGCCATTGTTACTGTACATGGGGGGACTCAGGACATTATTAAATGTCAAGTGGGCCCTTAAGAAGCATTACTGTTCATAGGGGCACCAGTGGCATAGCTACCGGGTGGTAGAGAATTCTGAGCTGGCTGTCAGTCAGTGCCGGGGCACGGGTACAGCTGCCGCTCTCTATACACAGAGCAGTGACTGAAACTGTGCAGACGCCGCCCCTATGACTGGAAGAGCGAGGCTGCCGGGAGAAATAAAGATAATTTCCTCCTTCCAGTGGGACTCTCTCGCTGCATGGTGTAAGAACGCTATTAACTATTACACTGTGTTTTGGGGGAGCAGCGGGGACATAATTCCATGTATAGGGGAACTCTGTTGGACATCGTACTGTATGTACGGGAGCTGCAGGCCCATCCTACTGTGTATAAGGGAGCTGTGAAATCATCATATTGTGTATGGGGGAGCTGTGGGCTTGCCATACTGTGTATAGGGGAGCTGTGAAGGTATTATACTGTGCATAAGGGAGCAGTTGGCCCATTATACTGTATATAGGGAACCTCTGGGGGGCATAACACTTTCTATAGTGGAGCTCTGTTGGCATTATACTGTGTATAGAGGAGCTGTGGGATCATCATTCTTTGTATAGGGGAGCAGTGGGCTCATCATACTGTATAGAAGGGAGCAGTGGGGACATCATACGGTGTATAGGGGAGTTGTGGGCTCACTATACTGTGTAAAGGGGAGCAGTTGGGACATCAAACTGTGTATAGAGAAATTGTGGGATCATCATACTGTGTATAGGGGAGCATAATACTTTCTATAGTGGAGCTCTGTTGGCATTATACTGTGTATAGTGGAGCAGTGGGCTCATCATACTGTATAAAGGGGAGCAGTGAGGACATCACACTGTGTATAGGGGAGCAGTGGGCTCATCATACTGTGTATAGAAGAGCTGTGGGATCATCATTCTGTGTATAGGGGAGCTGTGGGGGCATTATACTGTGTACAGGGAAGCTGTGGGCCCCCCATACTGTGTATAGTGGAGCTGTACATGGGAGGAACTTAGGAGACATTATTAAATCTTAATTGGGCACTTAAGCATTATTGCTATGGGGCAGTCAGACTATTGTGACCTTTAAAGCTGCATATGGGATATTATTACTTTTTAGAGACAAAAAGTGGAGAGCACTAGCACAGGGCACTAATTTTCTAGGAAGGCATTTTACTATTTAGCGAGCACAAAGGAGTCATTATTACTATGTAAGGGGCACAGTGGTGGCATTATTGTGATGCCCCAGGGTCCTGGTCATCACAGTGGCATTGCTTTCCTCAAGGGGAGATGTCACACTTGGAAGCGATGAAGGATAACTCTCACCAGGTAACACAAACATGTAACTTGTTCACACTCCAGGCCACAAGGGGGAGCTGTTGATCCTAATTTCTAGGTGACTCGCCTGCATTTAGAGATACAGTTAGGGCCAGAAATATTTGGACAGTGACACAATTTTCGCGAGTTGGGCTCTGCATGCCACCACATTGGATTTGAAATGAAACCTCTACAACAGAATTCAAGTGCAGATTGTAACGTTTAATTTGAAGGGTTGAACAAAAATATCTGATAGAAAATGTAGGAATTGTACACATTTCTTTACAAACACTCCACATTTTAGGAGGGCAAAAGTAATTGGACAAATAAACATAACCCAAACAAAATATTTTTATTTTCAATATTTTGTTGCAAATCCTTTGGAGGCAATCACTGCCTTAAGTCTGGAACCCATGGACATCACCAAACGCTGGGTTTCCGCCTTCTTAATGCTTTGCCAGGCCTTTACAGCCGCAGCCTTCAGGTCTTGCTTGTTTGTGGGTCTTTCCGTCTTAAGTCTGGATTTGAGCAAGTGAAATGCATGCTCAATTGGGTTTAGATCTGGAGATTGACTTGGCCATTGCAGAATCTTCCACTTTTTGGCACTGATGAACTCCTGGGTAGCTTTGGCTGTATGCTTGGGGTCATTGTCCATCTGTACTATGAAGCGCCGTCCAATCAACTTTGCAGCATTTGGCTGAATCTGGGCTGAAAGTATATCCCGGTACACTTCAGAATTCATCCGGCTACTCTTGTCTGCTCTTATGTCATCAATAAACACAAGTGACCCAGTGCCATTGAAAGCCATGCATGCCCATGCCATCACGTTGCCTCCACCATGTTTTACAGAGGATGTGGTGTGCCTTGGATCATGTGCCGTTCCCTTTCTTCTCCAAACTTTTTTCTTCCCATCATTCTGGTACAGGCTGATCTTTGTCTCATCTGTCCATAGAATACTTTTCCAGAACTGAGCTGGTCTCCTTGAGGTGTTTTTCTGCAAATTTAACTCTGGCCTGTCTATTTTTGGTATTGATGAATGGTTTGCATCTAGATGTGAACCCTTTGTATTTACTGTCATGGAGTCTTCTCTTTACTGTTGACTTAGAGACAGATACACCTACTTCACTGAGAGTGTTCTGGACTTCAGTTGATGTTGTGAATGGGTTCTTCTTCACCAAATTAAGTATGCGGCGATCATCCACCACTGTTGTCATCCGTGGACGCCCAGGCCTTTTTGAGTTCCCAAGCTCACCAGTCAATTCCTTTTTTCTCAGAATGTACCCAACTGTTGATTTTGCTACTCCAAGCATGTCTGCTATCTCTCTGATGGATTTTTTCTTTTTTTTCAGCCTCAGGATGTTCTGCTTCACCTCAATTGAGAGTTCCTTTGACCGCATGTTGTCTGCTCACAGCAACAGCTTCCAAATGCAAAACCACACACCTGGAATCCACCCCTGACCTTTTAGCTACTTCATTGATTACAGGTTAACGAGGGAGACGCCTTCAGAGTTAATTGCAGCCCTTAGAGTCCATTGTCCAATTACTTTTGGTCCCTTGAAAAAGAGGACGCTATGCATTACAGAGCTATGATTCCTAAACCCTTTCTCCGATTTGGATGTGGAAACTATCATATTGCAGCTGGGAGTGTGCACTTTCAGCCCATATTATATATATAATTGTATTTCTGAACATGTTTTTGTAAACAGCTAAAATAACAAAACTTGTGTCACTGTCCAAATATTTCTGGCCCTAACTCTAACTGTATATATATATATATATATATATATATACACTCACAGTACAGATCAAAAGTTTGGACACAACTTCTCATTTAAAGATTTTTCTGTATTTTCATGACTATGAGAATTGTAAATTCACACTGAAGGCATCAAAACTATGAATTAACACATGTGGAATTATATACTGGGCCACACAGCCCTCCATGTGCTCGCCAGAGGTAGCCTGACTGCCATTAGGTACCGAGATGAGATCCTCAGACCCCTTGTGAGACCATATGCTGGTGCGGTTGGCCCTGGGTTCCTCCTAATGCAGGACAATGCCAGACCTCATGTGGCTGGAGTGCGTCAGCAGTTCCTGCAAGATGAAGGCATTGAAGCTATGGACTGGCCCGCCCGTTCCCCAGACCTGAATCCGATTGAACACATCTGGGACATCATGTCTTGCTCCATCCACCAACGTCACGTTGCACCACAGACTGTCCAGGAGTTGGCGGATGCTTTAGTCCAGGTCTGGGAGGAGATCCTCAGGAGACCATCTGCCAATTCATCAGGAGCATGCCTAGGTGTTGTAGGGAGGTCATACAGGCACGTGGACGCCACACACACTACTGAGCATCATTTCCTTGTCTTGAGGCATTTCCACTGAAGTTGGATCTGCCTGTAACTTCATTTTCCATTTTGAATTTTAGCATCATTCCAACTCCAGACCTCTGTGGGATATTAGTTGTGATTTATGTTGATCATTTTTTAGGTTTTATTGCTCTAAACACATTCCACTATGCAATGAATAAAGATTTACAACTGGAATATTTCATTCAGTGATATCTAGGATGTGGGATTTTAGTGTTCCATTTATTTTTTTGACCAGGATGTATGTGTATATATATATATATATATATATATATATATATATATATATATATATACAGTGGGGCAAAAAAGTATTTAGTCAGTCAGCAATAGTGCAAGTTCCACCACTTAAAAAGATGAGAGGCGTCTGTAGTTTACATCATAGGTAGACCTCAACTATGGGAGACAAACTGAGAAAAAAAAATCCAGAAAATCACGTTGTCTGTTTTTTTAACATTTTATTTGCATATTATGGTGGAAAATAAATATTTGGTCAGAAACAAAATTTCATCTCAATACTTTGTAATATATCCTTTGTTGGCAATGACAGAGGTCAAACGTTTTCTGTAAGTCTTCACAAGGTTGCCACACACTGTTGTTGGTATGTTGGCCCATTCCTCCATGCAGATCTCCTCTAGAGCAGTGATGTTTTTGGCTTTTCGCTTGGCAACACGGAGTTTCAACTCCCTCCAAAGGTTTTCTATAGGGTTGAGATCTGGAGACTGGCTAGGCCACTCCAGGACCTTGAAATGCTTCTTACGAAGCCACTCCTTCATTGCCCTGGCGGTGTGCTTTGGATCATTGTCATGTTGAAAGACCCAGCCACGTTTCATCTTCAATGCCCTTGCTGATGGAAGGAGGTTTGCACTCAAAATCTCACGATACATGGCCCCATTCATTCTTTCATGTACCCGGATCAGTCGTCCTGGCCCCTTTGCAGAGAAACAGCCCCAAAGCATGTTGTTTCCACCACCATGCTTTACAGTAGGTATGGTGTTTGATGGATGCAACTCAGTATTCTTTTTCCTCCAAACACGACAAGTTGTGTTTCTACCAAACAGTTCCAGTTTGGTTTCATCAGACCATAGGACATTCTCCCAAAACTCCTCTGGATCATCCAAATGCTCTCTAGCAAACTTCAGACGGGCCCGGACATGTACTGGCTTAAGCAGTGGGACACGTCTGGCACTGCAGGATCTGAGTCCATGGTGGCATAGTGTGTTACTTATGGTAGGCCTTGTTACATTGGTCCCAGCTCTCTGCAGTTCATTCACTAGGTCCCCCCGCGTGGTTCTGGGATTTTTGCTCACCGTTCTTGTGATCATTCTGACCCCACGGGGTGGGATTTTGCGTGGAGCCCCAGATCGAGGGAGATTATCAGTGGTCTTGTATGTCTTCCATTTTCTAATTATTGCTCCCACTGTTGATTTCTTCACTCCAAGCTGGTTGGCTATTGCAGATTCAGTCTTCCCAGCCTGGTGCAGGGCTACAATTTTGTTTCTGGTGTCCTTTGACAGCTCTTTGGTCTTCGCCATAGTGGAGTTTGGAGTCAGACTGTTTGAGGGTGTGCACAGGTGTCTTTTTATACTGATAACAAGTTTAAACAGGTGCCATTACTACAGGTAATGAGTGGAGGAAAGAGGAGACTCTTAAAGAAGAAGTTACAGGTCTGTGAGAGACAGAAATCTTGATTGTTTATTTCTGACCAAATACTTATTTTCCACCATAAAATGCAAAAAAAATTATAAAAAAACAGACAATGTGATTTTCTGGATTTTTTTTTCTCAGTTTGTCTCCCATAGTTGAGGTCTACCTATGATGTAAATTACAGACGCCTCTCATCTTTTTAAGTGGTGGAACTTGCACTATTGCTGACTGACTAAATACTTTTTTGCCCCACTGTATATATATATATATATACACACACACATACACAAGTTTATGTTTATTTTGTTATTACAATAAATGACTTTTTATTCCGAAAAAAATGTATTTTCTGTTTTTAAACAATTTTTTTTTTTTTTTTACAATATTTATTGGTCCTACAAAGGGACTTGAACACAAGATGTCCTGTTCGCATTGGTAATATTCTGTACTTCATATGCAGAACAGGGCATTCTGGAGAGATAAGAGGGAGTGATTTCCTTCTGTCTCTATACTTGACCTGGTCACTTTGATGACAGTAAGTTAAAAATCAATTAAGCCGCATTTAGCCGTGGCCCTGAGAAATAACCCATCAATTAATGGTATAAAATTACGTTCTGAAGAACATAAGCTGGCACTCTTTGCAGATGACATTCTCCTATATATTACGTCCCCTTCTACGAGCCTACCAAACATTATTTCGGAGCTACATAAATTTGGCCACCTAAGTAACTTCAAAATGAATTCCCATAAATCCGAAATCCTAAACATATCACTCCAACTCCCCTTGGTGGATCAATTAAGGAGGGCTTTCCCATTTAAATGGAGCTTTGATTCCCTTACTTATTTAGGTATCAAAATTACAAACAAAACGTCTAAACTGTTTGAAACCAACCTTGCGCCAATCCTACAGAAAACAAACTCAGACTTGGAGAAGTGGCACTGGCTACAATTGTCCTGGCTGGGTAGGATCAATGCAGTGAAGATGGACCTCCTGCCTCGCCTCTTATATTTTTTTCAAACAATTCCCCTATAGTAACATAGTAACATAGTAACATAGTTAGTAAGGCCGAAAAAAGACATTTGTCCATCCAGTTCAGCCTATATTCCATCATAATAAATACCCAGATCTACGTCCTTCTACAGAACCTAATAATTGTATGATACAATATTGTTCTGCTCCAGGAAGACATCCAGGCCTCTCTTGAACCCCTCGACTGAGTTCGCCATCACCACCTCCTCAGGCAAGCAATTCCAGATTCTCACTGCCCTAATAGTAAAGAATCCTCTTCTATGTTGGTGGAAAAACCTTCTCTCCTCCAGACGCAAAGAATGCCCCCTTGTGCCCGTCACCTTCCTTGGTATAAACAGATCCTCAGCGAGATATTTGTATTGTCCCCTTATATACTTATACATGGTTATTAGATCGCCCCTCAGTCGTCTTTTTTCTAGACTAAATAATCCTAATTTCGCTAATCTATCTGGGTATTGTAGTTCTCCCATCCCCTTTATTAATTTTGTTGCCCTCCTTTGTACTCTCTCTAGTTCCATTATATCCTTCCTGAGCACCAGCTTCCTTCTTTTCCCGCCTCAAACAAATAATTACTCGTTTTATTTGGTCTCATAATCGAGCACGTATTTCATATACAACATTGAGTAGATCTAAATCGACAGGTGGACTGGGTCCCCCGGACCTCGCGATTTATAGTTATGCATCAATGGGAACTTGTATCTTAGACCTTTATCACAGTAAAAACAACAAAAAGTGGGTTAACTTAGAAAATGATCTTAATGGACGCGACTCCCAAATTGTACTTTGGAAAGGAGGCAAGGGGCTAGGGCCGGACATCTACATACCCTTCCTCACGAGAAACTTGTTGCTTCTTATCAAAAACCGAAATAAAGACTTTCAGATCACAACCCTCCCGGGCCCCTTAATTCCAATTTACGATAATTCTGCTTTTCCGGCAGGGCTGAATAGAGAGACATTTCTAAATAAGAAAAAAGATTCAAAACCCATCATCCACGACTATTTAAATGAAACTGGGATGAAGTCCCTTAGGGAACTATTCCCAGAGGAGGAATCATACTCCGTTGACTGGTTCTTCTATGAACAACTAAAAAGTTATATCCACTCAATTTCTAAACAAGCCAACATCAACAGGCCGCTAACTTCCTTTGAGGAGCGAGATCACTACAGCGGGCCCAGGATCACTACAGCGGCCCAGGAGCGGGATCACTACAGCGGGCCCAGGAGAGGGATCACTACGGCAGGCCCAGGACGGAGATCACTATTGCTGTAGGATTGCGGAAGATTGGAGTGCAGCCAAAGCCAGTGGTCATGGTACACATTGGTACCAATGACAAAGTTAGATGGAGGTGGAAAATCCTTAAAAATAATTACATGGAACCAGGAGAGAAGCTGAAGGCCAGAACTTCAGAGGTGGTGTTTTCAGAAATACTGCCGATGCCACGAGAGTCACTAGAAAGACAGCGGGAGCTTAGGGAGAAGAATAAGTGGTACAGACATTGGTGCAGGAAGGAAGGGTTTGGGTTCATGGAGAACTGGGCCAACTTCTCTGTCGGATACAAGCTCTACGGTAGGGATGGGCTGTATCTCAATGGGGAGGGTGCAGATTTACTGGGGGAAAATGGTCAGATGGATGGAGGAGCTTTTACACTGGGATCTGGTGGGAAGGTAGTTGTGCGAAGAGGGGATGGATAGAGTATAAAGAGAGAGCGAGATAGTAGAGGTTAATGAGGATGGAGGGGGGAATAGGACATGCGAGGAAAGTAGGGAGGTGAATAGGAGTAATAAATGTGCTAATAGTATTAAATGTCTGCTGGCAAATGCAAGAAGTCTAGCAAAATGATTGAATTTGATACTCATGTCAGCCACAGAATACGCTGTAGTGGGCATTATGGAAACCTGACTGGATGGCAAACAGAGGGCAGCGGTGGCGAACCTATGGCACATGTGCTAGTGAGGGCACACGAGTTATCTTCTCAAAACTGGCGCAGCCACCACTCTCTTCAGCCCGCTCGTAATCTCCCTCATAACTAGCGCTGCGGCTACTCTCCCCTGCTCCTAAATCTACCATCAGGCCGCGCGCCATTCCATCAGTCTGCGCATGTGCTGAGGACAGGGATCTCGTGTGGCCTGAGGAGAGTGGTGGCGGCGCTATTGTGCATGCCCACAGGTAGGACTGATATATGAAGAGACCACATCAACTTTGGAATGGGCATCATGTGTGGCCATTATACAGTATGGAGCATCATGTGGAGTCATTATACAGTATGGAGCATCATGTGGGGTCATTATACAGTATGGAGCATGATGTGTGGCAATTATACAGTATGGAGCATCATGTGTGGCCATTATACAGTATGGAGCATCATGTGTGGCCACTATACAGTATGGAGCATCATGTGTGACCATTATACAGTATGGAGCATCATGTGTGGTCATTATACAGTATGGAGCATCATGTGTGGCCATTATACAGTATGGAGCATCATGTGTGGTCATTATACAGTATGGAGCATCATGTGTGGTCATTATACAGTATGGAGCATCATGTGTGGCCATTATACAGTATGGTGCATCATGTGCGGTCATTATACAGTATGGAGCATCATGTGCGGTCATTATACAGTATGGAGCATCATGTGTGGCCATTATACAGTATGGAGCATCATGTGGAGTCATTATACAGTATGGAGCATCATGTGGGGTCATTATACAGTATGGAGCATGATGTGTGGCAATTATACAGTATGGAGCATCATGTGTGGCCATTATACAGTATGGAGCATCATGTGTGGCCATTATACAGTATGGAGCATCATGTGTGACCATTATACAGTATGGAGCATCATGTGGGGTCATTATACAGTATGGAGCATCATGTGTGGCCAATATACAGTATGGAGCATCATGTGTGGCCATTATACAGTATGGAGCATCATGTGTGGCCATTATACAGTATGGAGCATCATGTAGGGTCATTATACAGTATGGAGCATCATGTGGGGCATTATACAGTATGGAGCATCATGTGGGGCCATTATACAGTATGGAGCATCATGTGGGGTCATTATACAGTATGGAGCATCATGTGGGGTCATTATACAGTATGGAGCATCATGTGTGGCCATTATACAGTATGGAGCATCATGTGTGGCCATTATACAATATGGAGCATCATGTGGGGTCATTATACAGTATGGAGCATCATGTGGGGTCATTATACAGTATGGAGCATCATGTGTGGCAAATATACAGTATGGAGCATCATGTGTGGCCATTATACAGTATGGAGCATCATGTGTGGCCATTATACAGTATGGAGCATCATGTAGGGTCATTATACAGTATGGATCATCATGTGGGGCATTATACAGTATGGAGCATCATGTGGGGCCATTATACAATATGGAGCATCATGTGGGGTCATTATACAGTATGGAGCATCATGTGGGGTCATTATACAGTATGGAGCATCATGTGGGGTCATTATACAGTATGGAGCATCATGTGTGGCCATTATACAGTATGGAGCATCATGTGTGGCCATTATACAGTATGGAGCATCATGTGTGGCCATTATACAGTATGGAGCATCTTGTAGGGTTATTATACAGTATGGAGCATCATGTGGGGCATTATGCAGTATGGAGCATCATGTGGGGCCATTATACAGTATGGAGCATCATGTGGGGTCATTATACAGTATGGAGCATCATGTGGGGTCATTATACAGTATGGAGCATCATGTGGGGCATTATACAGTATGGAGCATCATGTGTGGCCATTATACAGTATGGAACATCATGTGTGGCCAATATACAGTATGGAGCATCATGTGTGGCCATTATACAGTTTGGAACATCATGTGTGGCCAATATACAGTATGGAGCATTATGAGCGGCCATTATACAGTATGGAGCGCTATGTGTGGCCAATATACAGTATGGAGCATCATGTGGTGCCATTATACAGTATGGAGCATCATGTGTGGCCATTATACAGTATGGAGCATCATGTGTGGCCATTATACAGTATGGAACATCATGTGTGGCCAATATACAGTATGGAGCATCATGTGTGGCAATTATACAGTATGGAGCATTATGAGCGGCCATTATACAGTATGGAGCATCATGTGGGGTCATTATACAGTATGCAGCATCATGTGAGACCATTATACAGTATGGAGCATCCTGTGTGGCCATTATACAGTATGGAACATCATGTGTGGCCATTATACAGTATGGAACATCATGTGTGGCCAATATACAGTATGGAACATCATGTGGGGTCATTATACAGTATGGAGCATCATGTGTGGCCATTATACAGTATGGAACATCATGTGTGGCCATTATACATTATGGAACATCATGTGTGGCCATTATACAGTATGGATCATGTGTGGCCAATATACAGTATGGAACATCATGTGGGGTCATTATACAGTATGGAGCGTCATGTGTGGCCATTATACAGTATGGAGCATCATGTGTGGCCATTATACAGTATGGAACATCATGTGTGGCCAATATACAGTATGGAGCATCATGTGTGGCCATTATACAGTATGGAACATCATGTGTGGCCATTATACAGTATGGAACATCATGTGGGGTCATTATACAGTATGGAGCATCATGTGTGGCCATTATACAGTATGGAGCATCATGTGTGGCCATTATACAGTATGGAACATCATGTGTGGCCAATATACAGTATGGAGCATCATGTGTGGCCATTATACAGTATGGAACATCATGTGTGGCCAATATACAGTATGGAGCATCATGTGTGGCAATTATACAGTATGGAGCATTATGAGCGGCCATTATACTGTATGGAGCAACATGTGGTACCATAATACTGTGTGGAAGGCAGTGCAGGGCCCCGTTATACTGTATAGAGCACTATGTGGAGCCCATTAAACTCTATGAAGCACTATGCGAGGCCATTATACTGTATGGAGGACTATGTGGAACCATTGTACTGTATGGAGGACACTTTGTGCACATGATACTTTATGGAGAGCTGTGTGGGGATTACCTTTGGAGAATCACACTGTGAAGAGGTCATCATACTGTGTATGGAGGAATACTTTGTCTGTGCTTCCTTTACATATTTCTATCCGGCCAATGGGCCATCTGCTTTTTATTGCTCTTACATATTATATTATTTCACTATAATTCCAAAAGTTAATCCTTTTATTTGATAAGGAAAAACTTCCTCAATTGTAGACAATTTTTTTTACAAATATCAAGGCTGGCTGGCGACTTTGTCAAAGCTTTTAATTTTGGCCCTGTGTGTATTTCGCTTGACATCCCATGATTACAGGGTTATTCTCATCATGATAAAGGGTTACAATTACAAAGAGGTTGTAGAAAACAAACAACTTGGCAATTTTACTTTGCATACAAATCCCCTTCATTCTCAAAAGCAGACCTCCACTGCAATCGGTGGCGAGTATCTTAGGGCAGCGCTTACAAGCTCTTTGCTATAGATGCTGCAGCGCGCTAATGTCGGAGTTGTTTTTCTAAAACCTCAGCATTCCGGTTAAATTGCCGTCTTGAGACTTTGCGATAAGTAAGTGGGTTTTAGATTGCGGTTTGGGCACTCGGTCTCTAAAAGGTTCGCCATCACTGGTCTAGGGTTACACTACATTTAGAAAGGACAGGAAAGACAGAAAAGGTGGACGGGTGTGTACCCAAGATCTGTGCTCAGTGAGGACATCGGGGGCGCTGTGCTCAGTGAGGACATCGGGGGCGCTGTGCTCAGTGAGGACATCGGGGGCGCTGTGATCAGTGATGACATCGGGGGGCGCTGTGCTCAGTGAGGACATCGGGGGGCGCTGTGCTCAGTGATGACATCGGGGGCGCTGTGCTCAGTGATGACATCGGGGGCGCTATGCTCAGTGATGACATCGGGGGCGCTGTGCTCAGTGATGACATCGGGGGGCTGTGCTCAGTGAGGACATTGGGGGCGCTGTGCTCAGTGAGGACATTGGGGGGCGCTGTGCTCAGTGAGGACATCGGGGGGCGCTGTGCTCAGTGATGACATCGGGGGGCGCTGTGCTCAGTGATGACATCGGGGGCGCTGTGCTCAGTGAGGACATCGGGGGCGCTGTGCTCAGTGAGGACATCGGGGGGCGCTGTGCTCAGTGAGGACATCGGGGGTGCTGTGCTCAGTGAGGACATCGGGGGCGCTGTGCTCAGTGATGACATCAGGGGGCGCTGTGCTCAGTGAGGACATCGGGGGCGCTGTGCTCAGTGAGGACATTGGGGGGCGCTGTGCTCAGTGAGGACACCGGGGGGGCGCTGTGCTCAGTGATGACATTGGGGGGCGCTGTGCTCAGTGAGGACATCGGGGGCGCTGTGCTCAGTGAGGACACCGGGGGGCGCTGTGCTCAGTGAGGACATCGGGGGCGCTGTGCTCAGTGAGGACATCGGGGGCGCTGTGCTCAGTGATGACATTGGGGGGCGCTGTGCTCAGTGAGGACACCGGGGGGCGCTGTGCTCAGTGAGGACACCGGGGGGCGCTGTGCTCAGTGAGGACACCGGGGGGCGCTGTGCTCAGTGAGGACACCGGGGGGCGCTGTGCTCAGTGAGGACATCAGGGGGGCGCTGTGCTCAGTGATGACATTGGGGGGCGCTGTGCTCAGTGAGGACATCGGGGGTGCTGTGCTCAGTGATGACATCGGGGGTGCTGTGCTCAGTGATGACATTGGGGGGCGCTGTGCTCAGTGATGACATTGGGGGGCGCTGTGCTCAGTGAGGACATCGGGGGGCGCTGTGCTCAGTGAGGACATCGGGGGGCGCTGTGCTCAGTGAGGACACCGGGGGGCGCTGTGCTCAGTGATGACATCAGGGGGCGCTGTGCTCAGTGAGGACATCGGGGGCGCTGTGCTCAGTGAGGACACCGGGGGGCGCTGTGCTCAGTGAGGACATCGGGGGGGGCGCTGTGCTCAGTGAGGACATCGGGGGCGCTGTGCTCAGTGAGGACATCGGGGGCGCTGTGCTCAGTGAGGACATGGGGGGGCGAGTGCCCAAACCGCAATCTAAAACCCACTTACTTATCGCAAAGTCTCAAGACGGCAATTTAACCGGAATGCTGAGGTTTTAGAAAAACAACTCCGACATTAGCGCGCTGCAGCATCTATAGCAAAGAGCTTGTAAGCGCTGCCCTAAGATACTCGCCACCGATTGCAGTGGAGGTCTGCTTTTGAGAATGAAGGGGATTTGTATGCAAAGTAAAATTGCCAAGTTGTTTGTTTTCTACAATCTCTTTGTAATTGTAACCCTTTATCATGATGAGAATAACCCTGTAATCATGGGATGTCAAGCGAAATACACACAGGGCCAAAATTAAAAGCTTTGACAAAGTCGCCAGCCAGCCTTGATATTTGTAAAAAAAATTGTCTACAATTGAGGAAGTTTTTCCTTATCAAATAAAAGGATTAACTTTTGGAATTATAGTGAAATAATATAATATGTAAGAACAATAAAAAGCAGATGGCCCATTGGCCGGATAGAAATATGTAAAGGAAGCACAGACAAAGTATTCCTCTATACACAGTATGATGACCTCTTCACAGTGTGATTCTCCAAAGGTAATCCCCACACAGCTCTCCATACAGTATCATGTGCACAAAGTGTCCTCCATACAGTACAATGGTTCCACATAGTCCTCCATACAGTATAATGGCCTCGCATAGTGCTTCATAGAGTTTAATGGGCTCCACATAGTGCTCTATACAGTATAACGGGGCCCTGCACTGCCTTCCACACAGTATTATGGTACCACATGTTGCTCCATACAGTATAATGGCCGCTCATAATGCTCCATACTGTATAATTGCCACACATGATGCTCCATACTGTATATTGGCCACACATGATGTTCCATACTGTATAATGGCCACACATGATGCTCCATACTGTATATTGGCCACACATGATGTTCCATACTGTATAATGGCCACACATGATGCTCCATACTGTATAATGGCCACACATGATGCTCCATACTGTATAATGACCGCACATGATGTTCCATACTGTATAATGGCCACACATGATGCTCCATACTGTATAATGGCCACACATGATGCTCCATACTGTATAATGACCCCACATGATGTTCCATACTGTATATTGGCCACACATGATGTTCCATACTGTATAATGGCCACACATGATGTTCCATACTGTATAATGGCCACACATGATGCTCCATACTGTATAATGGTCTCACATGATGCTGCATACTGTATAATGACCCCACATGATGCTCCATACTGTATAATGGCCGCTCATAAAGCTCCATACTGTATAATTGCCACACATGATGCTCCATACTGTATATTGGCCACACATGATGTTCCATACTGTATAATGGCCACACATGATGCTCCATACTGTAAATTGGCCACACATGTTCCATACTGTATAATGGCCACACATGATGTTCCATACTGTATAATGGCCACACATGATGTTCCATACTGTATAATGGCCACACATGATGCTCCATACTGTATAATGGTCTCACATGATGCTGCATACTGTATAATGACCCCACATGATGCTCCATACTGTATAATGGTCTCACATGATGCTCCATACTGTATAAGGGCCACACATGCTCCTTACTGTATAATGGCCACACATGATGTTCCATACTGTATAATGGCCACACATGATGCTCCATACTGTATAATGGTCTCACATGATGCTCCATACTGTATAATGACCCCACATGATGCTCCATACTGTATAATGGTCTCACATGATGCTCCATACTGTATAATGGCCACACATGCTCCTTACTGTATAATGGCCACACATGATGCTCCATACTGTATAATGACCCCACATGATGCTCCATACAGTATAATGGCCGCTCATAATGCTCCATACTGTATAATGGCCTCACATGATGCTCCATACTGTATAATGGCCGCTCATAATGCTCCATACTGTATAATGGCCTCACATGATGCTCCATACTGTATAATGGCCACACATGATGCTCCATACTGTATAATGACCACACATCATGCTCCATACTGTATAATGACTCTACATGATGCTCCATACTGTATAATGGCCACACATGATGCTCCATACTGTATAATGGCCACACATCATGCTCCATACTGTATAATGACTCTACATGATGCTCCATACTGTATAATGGCCACACATGATGCTCCATACTGTATAATAACCACACATGATGCTCCATACTGTATAATGGCCACACATAGTGCTCTGTACTGTATAATAACCACACATGATGCTCCATACTGTATAATGGCCACACATAGTGCTCCGTACTGTATAATAACCACACATGATGCTCCATACTGTATAATAACCACACATGATGCTCCATACTGTATAATGGCCACACATGATGCTCTATACTGTATAATGACCCCACATGATGCTCCATACTGTATAATGGCCACACATGATGCTCCATACTGTATAATGGCCACACATGATGCTCCATACTGTATAATGGCCACACATGATGCTCCATACTGTATAATGACCCCACATGATGCTCCATACTGTATAATGACCCCACATGATGCTCCATACTGTATAATGACCCCGCATGATGCTCCATACTGTATAATGGCCCACATGATGCTCCATACTGTATAATGGCCACACATGATGCTCCATACTGTATAATGCCCCACATGATGCTCCATACTGTATAATGACCCTACATGATGCTCCATACTGTATAATGGCCACACATGATGCTCCATACTGTATAATGGCCACACATGATGCTCCATACTGTATAATGGCCACACATGATGCTCCATACTGTATAATTGCCACACATCATGCTCCATACTGTATAATGACCCCACATGATGCTCCATACTGTATAATGACCCCACATGATGCTCCATACTGTATAATGGCCATTTATGATGCCCATTCCAACGTTGATGTGGTCTCTTCATATATCAGTCCTACCTGTGGGTACGCACAATAGCGCCGCGACCACTCTCCTCAGCCCACATGAGATCCCTGTCCTCAGCACGTGCGCAGACTGATGGAATGGCGCGCGGCCTGATGGTAGATTTAGGAGCAGGGGAGAGTAGCCGCAGCGCTAGTGATGAGGGAGATTACGAGCGGGCTGAAGAGAGTGGTGGCTGCGCCAGATTTGAGAAGATAACGCGCGTTGTTGTGAATTCTGTGGTCAGGCTCCCTCCTGTGGTCATGAGTGGTACTTCGGCTGGTTCTGTCCATAAGCTTCCTTTGGTGGATGTGAGTGGGGCTGCGGCTTCTGAGTTTCCTTCCTCAGGTGACGAGGTTAAGTCGTTAGGTGCTGCTCTATTTAACTCCACCTAGTTCTTTGTTCCTGGCCTCCAGTCAATGTTCCAGTATTGGTCTTGCTCTCTCCTGGATCGTTCTTGTGGCCTGTCTGCCCTGCATAAGCTAAGTTCTGCTTGTGTTACTTTTGTTTGCTATTTTTTCTGTCCAGCTTGCTATATTGGTTTGTTTTGCTTGCTGGAAGCTCTGGGACGCAGAGGGAGCACCTCCGTACCGTTAGTCGGTGCGGAGGGTCTTTTTGCGCCCTCTGCGTGGTTGTTTGTAGGTTTTTGTGCTGACCGCAAAGCTATCTTTCCTATCCTCGGTCTATTCAGTAAGTCGGGCCTCACTTTGCTAAAATCTATTTCATCTCTGTGTTTGTATTTTCATCTTTACTCACAGTCATTATATGTGGGGGGCTGCCTTTTCATTTGGGGAATTTCTCTGAGGCAAGGTAGGCTTATTTTTCTATCTTCAGGGCTAGCTAGTTTCTCAGGCTGTCCCCGAGGCGCCTAGGTCTGGTCAGGAGCGCTCCACGGCTACCTCTAGTGTGGTGTGATAGGATTAGGGATTGCGGTCAGCAGAGTTCCCACGTCTCAGAGCTCGTCCTATGTTATTAGTAACTATCAGGTCATTTTCAGTGCTCTTAACCAGGTCCATTGTGGTTCTAAATCACCAGTTCATAACAGTACTGGAGGCCCAAAGTACTAATGCTTCTCAATAGAGGGAAAGGAGAAGTTCTGAGACCATTTTTTTTTTCTCTGCACTGTGTTTTGTCTTTCTTTTCCCCTAGACATTTGGGTGGTTCAGGACACAGGTGTAGTGATGGACATTAAAGGCCTGTCTTCTTGTGTGGATCATCTCACTGCAAGAGTACAAAATATTCAAGACTTTGAGGTTCAGAATTCTATGTTAGAACCTAGAATTCCTATTCCTGATTTGTTTTCTGGAGATAGAGCTAAGTTTCTGAGTTTTAAAAATAATTGTAAACTATTTCTGGCTTTGAAACCCCGCTCCTCTGGTGACCCAGTTCAACAAGTTAAGAACATTATTTCTTTATTACGTGGCGACCCTCAAGACTGGGCATTTTCACTTGCGCCAGGAGATCCTGCATTATGTGATATTGATGCGTTTTTTCTGGCGCTCGGATTGCTGTGTGATGAACCTAATTCAGTGGATCAGGCAGAGAAAAATTTGCTGGCTCTGTGGATGAGGTAGAGATATATTGTCAGAAGTTTAGGAAGTGGTCTGTGCTCACTCAATGGAATGAATGTGCGCTGGCAGCAATTTTCAGAAAGGGTCTCTCTGAAGCCCTTAAGGATGTCATGGTGGGATTTCCTATGCCTGCTGGTCTGAATGAGTCTATGTCTTTGGCCATTCAGATCGATCGACGCTTACGTGAGCGTAAAACTGTGCACCATTTGGCGGTATTATCTGAGCATAAACCTGAGCCTATGCAATGTGATAGGACTTTGCCCAGAGCTGAACGGCAAGAACACAGACGTCGGAATGGGCTGTGTTTTTACTGTGGTGATTCCACTCATGCTATCTCCAATTGTCCTAAGCGCACTAAGCGGTTCGCTAGGTCTGCCACCATTGGTACGGTCGAAATTTCTTTTGTCCGTTACTTTAATCTGCTCTTTGTCATCCTATTCTGTCATGGCATTTGTGGATTCAGGCGCTGCCCTGAATTTGATGGACTTGGAGTATGCTAGGCGTTGTGGGTTTTTCTTGGAGCCCTTGCAGTGTCCTATTCCATTGAGAGGAATTGATGCTACGCCTTTGGCCAAGAATAAGCCTCAGTACTGGACCCAACTGACCATGTGCATGGCTCCTGCGCATCAGGAGGATATTCGCTTTTTGGTGTTGCATAATCTGCATGATGTGGTCGTGTTGGGGTTGCCATGGCTACAAATCCATAACCCAGTATTGGATTAGAAATCTATGTCTGTGTCCAGCTGGGGTTGTCAGGGGGTACATGGTGATGTTCCAGTTCTGTCTATTTCATCATCCACCCCTTCTGAGGTCCCAGAGTTCTTGTCAGATTACCGGGATGTATTTGATGAGCCCAAGTCCAGTGCCCTACCTCCGCATAGGGATTGTGATTGTGCTATCGATTTGATTCCTGGTAGTAAATTTCCTAAAGGTCGACTGTTTAATTTGTCTGTGCCTGAGCACGCCGCTATGCGGAGTTACGTAAAGGAATCCTTGGAGAAGGGTCATATTCGCCCGTCGTCGTCGCCATTGGGAGCAGGGTTCTTTTTTGTGGCCAAGAAGGATGGTTCGTTGAGACCTTGTATTGATTACCGCCTTCTAAATAAAATCACAGTCAAATTTCAGTACCCCTTGCCGCTGCTGTCTAATTTGTTTGCTCGGATTAAGGGGGCTAGTTGGTTCACCAAGATAGATCTTCATGGTGCTTATAATCTTGTGCATATTAAACAGGGCGATGAATGGAAAACAGCATTTAATACGCCCGAGGGCCATTTTGAGTACCTGGTTATGCCATTCGGGCTTTCCAATGCTCCATCAGTGTTTCAGTCCTTTATGCATGACATCTTCCGAGAGTACCTGGATAAATTCCTGATTGTATACTTGGATGATATTTTGGTCTTCTCGGATGATTGGGAATCTCACGTGAAGCAGGTTAGAATGGTGTTCCAGGTCCTGCGTGCGAATTCTTTGTTTGTGAAGGGGTCAAAGTGTCTCTTTGGTGTTCAGAAGGTTTCATTTTTGGGTTTCATTTTTTTCCCTTCTACTATCGAGATGGACCCTGTTAAAGTTCAGGCCATTTATGATTGGACTCAGCCGACATCTCTGAAGAGTCTGCAAAAGTTCCTGGGCTTTGCTAATTTTTATCGTCGCTTCATCAATAATTTTTCTAGTATTGCTAAACCGTTGACTGATTTAACCAAGAAGGGTGCTGATGTGGTCAATTGGCCTTCTGCTGCTGTGGAAGCTTTTCAGGAGTTGAAGCGTCGGTTTTCTTCTGCCCCTGTGTTGTGCCAGCCAGATGTTTCGCTCCCGTTCCAGGTTGAGGTTGATGCTTCTGAGATTGGAGCAGGGGCTGTTTTGTCGCAGAGAAGTTCTGATGGCTCGGTGATGAAACCATGTGCTTTCTTTTCCAGGAAGTTTTCGCCTGCTGAGCGTAATTATGATGTTGGCAATCGAGAGTTGCTGGCCATGAAGTGGGCATTCGAGCAGTGGCGACATTGGCTTGAAGGAGCCAAGCATCGCGTGGTGGTCTTGACTGATCACAAGAACTTGACTTATCTCGAGTCTGCCAAACGGTTGAATCCTAGACAGGCTCGTTGGTCGCTGTTTTTCTCCCGTTTTGACTTTGTGGTTTCGTACCTTCCGGGCTCTAAGACTGTGAAGGCGGATGCCCTGTCTAGGAGTTTTGTGCCCGACTCTCCGGGTTTGCCTGAGCCGGCGGGTATTCTCAAAGAGGGGGTAATTTTGTCTGCCATCTCCCCTGATTTGCGGCGGGTGCTGCAAAAATTTCAGGCTGATAGACCTGACCGTTGCCCAGCGGAGAAACTGTTTGTCCCTGATAAATGGGCGAGTAGAGTTATCTCTGAGGTTCATTGTTCGGTGTTGGCTGGTCATCCTGGAATCTTTGGTACCAGAGATTTGGTGGCTAGATCCTTTTGGTGGCCGTCTCTGTCGCGGGATGTGCGTTCGTTTGTGCAGTCCTGTGGGATTTGTGCTCGGGCTAAGCCCTGCTTTTTTCGTGCCAGTGGGTTGCTTTTGCCCTTGCCGGTCCCGAAGAGGCCCTGGACACATATCTCTATGGATTTTATTTCGGATCTCCCAGTCTCTCAAAAGATGTCGGTCATCTGGGTGGTTTGTGATCGCTTCTCTAAGATGGTCCATTTGGTACCCTTGTCTAAATTGCCTTCCTTCTCTGATTTGGTGCCATTGTTTTTCCAGCATGTGGTTCGTTTACATGGCATTCCGGAGAACATCGTTTCTGACAGAGATTCCCAGTTTGTTTCGAGGTTTTGGCAAGCCTTTTGTGCTAGGATGGGCATTGATTTGACTTTTTCCTCGGCTTTCCATCCTCAGACAAATGGCCAAACTGAACGAACCAATCAGACCTTGGAAACATGTCTGAGATGCTTTGTTTCTGCTGATCAGGATGATTGGGTGTCCTTTTTGCCTTTGGCTGAGTTCGCCCTTAATAATCGGGCCAGCTCGGCTACTTTGGTTTCGCCGTTTTTCTGCAATTCTGGTTTCCATCCTCGTTTCTCTTCAGGGCAGGTTGAGTCTTCGGACTGTCCTGGTGTAGATACTGTGGTGGATAGGTTGCAGCAGATTTGGACTCATGTAGTGGACAATTTGACATTGTCCCAGGAGAAGGCTCAACGTTTCGCTAACCGCAGGCGCTGTGTGGGTTCCCGACTTCGTGTTGGGGATTTGGTTTGGTTGTCGTCTCGTTATATTCCTATGAAAGTTTCCTCTCCTAAGTTTAAGCCTCGTTTCATTGGTCTGTATAGGATTTCTGAGGTTCTTAATCCTGTGTCTTTTCGTTTGACCCTCCCAGCTTCTTTTTCCATCCATAATGTATTCCATAGGTCATTGTTGCGGAGATACGTGGGACCTGTGGTTCCATCCGTTGATCCTCCTGCCCCGGTTTTGGTTGAGGGGGAGTTGGAGTATATAGTGGAGAAGATTTTGGATTCTCGTATTTCGAGACGGAAACTCCAGTACCTGGATAAGTGGAAGGGTTATGGTCAGGAAGATAATTCCTGGGTCTTTGCCTCTGATGTTCATGCTGCCGATCTGGTTCGTGCCTTTCATTTGGCTCATCCTGGTCGGCCTGGGGGCTCTGGTGAGGGTTCGGTGACCCCTCCTCAAGGGGAGGTACTGTTGTGAATTCTGTGGTCAGGCTCCCTCCTGTGGGCATGAGTGGTACTTCGGCTGGTTCTGTCTATGAGCTTCCTCTGGTGGATGTGAGTGGGGCTGCGGCTTGAGTTTCCTTCCTCAGGTGACGAGGTTAAGTCGTTAGGTGCTGCTCTATTTAACTCCACCTAGTTCTTTGTTCCTGGCCTCCAGTCAATGTTCCAGTATTGGTCTTGCTCTCTCCTGGATCGTTCTTGTGGCCTGTCTGCCCTGCATAAGCTAAGTTCTGCTTGTGTTACTTTTGTTTGCTATTTTTTCTGTCCAGCTTGCTATATTGGTTTGTTTTGCTTGCTGGAAGCTCTGGGACGCAGAGGGAGCACCTCCGTACCGTTAGTCGGTGCGGAGGGTCTTTTTGCGCCCTCTGCGTGGTTGTTTGTAGGTTTTTGTGCTGACCGCAAAGCTATCTTTCCTATCCTCGGTCTATTCAGTAAGTCGGGCCTCACTTTGCTAAAATCTATTTCATCTCTGTGTTTGTATTTTCATCTTTACTCACAGTCATTATATGTGGGGGGCTGCCTTTTCCTTTGGGGAATTTCTCTGAGGCAAGGTAGGCTTATTTTTCTATCTTCAGGGCTAGCTAGTTTCTCAGGCTGTGCCCGAGGCGCCTAGGTCTGGTCAGGAGCGCTCCACGGCTACCTCTAGTGTGGTGTGATAGGATTAGGGATTGCGGTCAGCAGAGTTCCCACGTCTCAGAGCTCGTCCTATGTTATTAGTAACTATCAGGTCATTTTCAGTGCTCTTAACCACCAGGTCCATTGTGGTTCTAAATCACCAGTTCATAACAGCGCGTGCCCTCACTAGCACGTGTGCCATAGGTTCGCCACCGCTGCCCTCTATGTTTGCCATCCAGTCAGGTTTCCATAATGCCCACTACAGCGTATTCTGTGGCTGACATGAGTATCAAATTCAATCATTTTGCTAGACTTCTTGCATTTGCCAGCAGACATTTAATACTATTAGCACATTTATTACTCCTATTCACCTCCCTACTTTCCTCGCATGTCCTATTCCCCCCTCCATCCTCATTAACCTCTACTATCTCGCTCTCTCTTTATACTCTATCCATCCCCTCTTCGCACAACTACCTTCCCACCAGATCCCAGTGTAAAAGCTCCTCCATCCATCTGACCATTTTCCCCCAGTAAATCTGCACCCTCCCCATTGAGATACAGCCCATCCCTACCGTAGAGCTTGTATCCAACAGAGAAGTTGGCCCAGTTCTCCATGAACCCAAACCCTTCCTTCCTGCACCAATGTCTGTACCACTTATTCTTCTCCCTAAGCTCCCGCTGTCTTTCTAGTGACTCTCGTGGCATCGGCAGTATTTCTGAAAACACCACCTCTGAAGTTCTGGCCTTCAGCTTCTTTCCTGGTTCCATGTAATTATTTTTAAGGATTTTCCACCTCCATCTAACTTTGTCATTGGTACCAATGTGTACCATGACCACTGGCTTTGGCTGCACTCCAATGTTCCGCAATCCTACAGCAATAGTGATCTCCGTCCTGGGCCTGCCGTAGTGATCCCTCTCCTGGGCCCGCTGTAGTGATCCCGCCCTTGGGCTCGCTGTAGAGGTCCCGCTCCTGGGCCCGCTGTAGTGATCCCGCTCCTGGGCCGCTCCTGGGCCCGCTGTAGTGATCCCGCTCCTGGGCCAGCTGTAGTGATCCTGCTCCTGGGCCCGCTGTAGTGATCCCGCTCCTGGGCCGCTGTAGTGATCCCGCTCCTGGGCCGCTGTAGTGATCCCGCTCCTGGGCCGGCTGTAGTGATCCCGCTGCTGGGCCGCTGTAGTGATCCTGCTCCTGGGCCGGCTGTAGTGATCCCGCTCCTGGGCCCGCTGTAGTGATCCCGCTCCTGGGCCCGCTGTAGTGATCCCGCTCCTGGGCCCGCTGTAGTGATCCCGCTCCTGGTCCCGCTGTAGTGATCCCGCTCCTGGGCCCGCTGTAGTGATCCTGCTCCTGGGCCCGCTGTAGTGATCCCGCTCCTGGGCCGCTGTAGTGATCCTGCTCATGGGCCCGCTGTAGTGATCCCGTTCCTGGGCCCGCTGTAGTGATCCCGCTCCTGGGCCCGCTGTAGTGATTGTTATGGACCTGGTGGTTAGGAGCACCCGAAACGACCTGATGGTTAAACTAACACAGGACAAGCTCTGGGAAGTGGGAGCTCTGCTGACCGCAATCCCTAATCCTATCACACACACTAAAAATAGCCGTGGAGCGTACCTAACTCTGCCTAGACGCCTCTTCACAGCTAACTAGCCCTAAAGATAGAAAATAAAGCCTACCTTGCCTCAGAGAAATTCCCCAAAGGAAAAGGCAGCCCCCCACATATATTGACTGTGAGTAAAGATGAAAGTCACAAACACAGAAATGAAATAGGTTTCAGCAAAGGGAGGCCAGACTTACTAAACAGACAGAGGATAGGAAAGGTAACTTTGCGGTCAGCACAAAAAACTACAAAATACCACGCAGAGTGTGCAAAAAGACCTCCGCACCGACTCACGGTACGGAGGTGCCACTCTGCATCTTAGAGCTTCCAGCTAGCAAGGCAAAATCATGATAGCAAGCTGGACAAGAAAACAATAAGCAAATAATTAACTAGCAGAGACTTAGCTTCTGCTGGAGTAGACAGGTCACCAGAAAGATCCAGGAGCGAACTAAACCAGTACAAGAACATTTACAGCTGGCATGGAGTAACGATCTGAGTGGAGTTAAATAGAGCAGCCAGCCAAAGAATAACCTAAGTCACCTGTGGAAGGAACCTCAGAAGCAGCAGCTCCACTCACAGCCACCAGAGGGAGTCCATGGACAGAACTCGCTGAAGTACCATTCATGACCACAGGAGGGAGTTCGATAACAGAATTCACAACAGTACCCCCCCCCCCTTGAGGAGGGGTCACCGAACCCTCACCAGAGCCCCCAGGACGAGCCAAATGAAAGGCACGAACTAGATCGGCAGCATGAACATCAGAGGCAAAAACCCAGGAATTATCTTCCTGACCATAACCCTTCCACTTGACCAGGTACTGGAGTTTCCGTCTCGAAATACGAGAATCCAAAATCTTCTCCACCACATACTCCAACTCCCCCTCAACCAACACCGGGGCAGGAGGATCAACGGAGGGAACCATAGGCGCCACGTATCTCCGCAACAACGACCTATGGAACACATTATGGATGGCAAAAGAAGCTGGAAGGGCCAAACGAAATGACACAGGATTAAGAACTTCAGAAATCTTATACGGACCAGTGAAACGAGGCTTAAACTTAGGAGAGGAAACCTTCATAGGAACATAACGAGACGACAACCAAACCAAATCCCCAACATGAAGTCGGGGACGAACACAGCGCCGGCGGTTAGCGAAACGTTGAGCCTTCTCCTGAGACAATGTCAAATTGTCCACCACATGAGTCCAAATCTGCTGCAACCTGTCCACCACAGTATCCACACCAGGACAGTCCGAAGACTCAACCTGCCCTGAAGAGAAACGAGGATGGAAACCAGAATTGCAGAAAAACGGCGAAACCAAAGTAGCCGAGCTGGCACGATTATTAAGGGCGAACTCAGCCAAAGGCAAAAAGGACACCCAATCATCCTGATCAGCAGAAACAAAGCATCTCAGATATGTTTCCAAAGTCTGATTAGTTCGTTCGGTTTGGCCATTTGTCTGAGGATGGAAAGCCGAAGAAAAAGACAAATCAATGCCCATCCTAGCACAAAAGGACCGCCAAAACCTCGAAACAAACTGGGAGCCTCTGTCCGAGACGATAGTCTCCGGAATGCCATGTAAACGAACCACATGCTGGAAAAACAATGGCACCAAATCAGAGGAGGAAGGCAATTTAGACAAGGGCACCAAATGGACCATCTTAGAGAAGCGATCACAAACCACCCAAATGACCGACATCCTTTGAGATACAGGGAGATCTGAAATAAAATCCATGGAAATATGCGTCCAGGGCCTCTTCGGGACCGGCAAGGGCAAAAGCAACCCACTGGCACGAGAACAGCAGGGCCAGCGTCGGACTGGGGTGTCTGGAGCCCACAGGAGGAATTGACCCTAGGGGCCCATTCTACAGCTATATCCAAATACCTATATGGTTACAGATACAAGAAATGTCATAGGGATCTATGACTGGCACGACCTGGTCATCACGGCAGATAACTCATCACATATGTCGTTTTATGAGGTTGGCATCAGTTATGGAGCTGTTGTGATATCACAGCCCATTGTGGTCAGGGGAGATGCTGTAATATTTCGGGTGAGTGACATTACAAGGGGAGTCATTGAGACACACAGCTTCTGACAGTACAACCTTTCCAAACATGTAAAACGCTGTATAATCACAATTATGTATCACTCAGTTGAAAGGGATTGCCCAAGACCAAAGCCGCCCATCAGTGCTCATAACAATGAGATCCAGCCCCAACATCACTGGAAAGCTGCCAGTGCGGGAGGTGAATATATATTTACTCGATGGTGGCCTGATTCTAACGCATCGGGTATTCTAGAATATGCATGTCCACGTAGTATATTGCCCAGCGACGTAGTATATTGCCCAGCCACGTAGTATATTGCCCAGGCATGTAGTATATTGCCCAGGCACGTAGTATATTGCCCAGGCACATAGTATATTGCCCAGCCACGTAGTATATTGCTCAGCCACGTAGTATATACATCACAGAGCCACGTAGTATATTGCACAGTGACGTAATATATTGCACAGCGACGTAGTATATTGCCCAGTCACGTAGTATACAGCACAGAGCCACGTAGTATATTGCCCAGTCACGTAGTATATTGCCCAGCCACGTAGTATACAGCACAGAGCCACGTAGTATATACAGCAGAGCGACGTAGTATATACAGCACAGAGCCACGTAGTATATTGCACAGTCACGTAGTATATTGCCCAGTCACGTAGTATATTGCCCAGTCACGTAGTATATACAGCACAGAGCCACGTAGTATATACAGCAGAGCGACGTAGTATATACAGCACAGAGCCACGTAGTATATTGCACAGTCACGTAGTATATTGCCCAGTCACGTAGTATATTGCCCAGTCACGTAGTATATACAGCACAGAGCCACGTAGTATATACAGCACAGAGCCACGTAGTATATACAGCACAGAGCCACGTAGTATATACAGCACAGAGCCACGTAGTATATACAGCACAGAGCCACGTAGTATATACAGCACAGAGCCACGTAGTATATACAGCACAGAGCCACGTAGTATACAGCACAGAGCCACGTAGTATATACAGCACAGAGCCACGTAGTATATACAGCACAGAGCCACGTAGTATATTGCCCAGTCACGTAGTATATTGCCCAGTCACGTAGTATATACAGCACAGAGCCACGTAGTATATACAGCACAGAGCCACGTAGTATATACAGCACAGAGCCACGTAGTATATACAGCACAGAGCCACGTAGTATATTGCCCAGTCACGTAGTATATACAGCACAGAGCCACGTAGTATATACAGCACAGAGCCACGTAGTATATTGCCCAGTCACGTAGTATATACAGCACAGAGCCACGTAGTATATACAGCACAGAGCCACGTAGTATATACAGCACAGAGCCACGTAGTATATTGCCCAGTCACGTAGTATATACAGCACAGAGCCACGTAGTATATACAGCACAGAGCCACGTAGTATATACAGCACAGAGCCACGTAGTATATACAGCACAGAGCCACGTAGTATATACAGCACAGAGCCACGTAGTATATACAGCACAGAGCCACGTAGTATATTGCCCAGTCACGTAGTATATACAGCACAGAGCCACGTAGTATATACAGCACAGAGCCACGTAGTATATTGCACAGAGCCACGTAGTATATACAGCACAGAGCCACGTAGTATATACAGCACAGAGCCACGTAGTATATACAGCACAGAGCCACGTAGTATATACAGCACAGAGCCACGTAGTATATTGCCCAGTCACGTAGTATATTGCCCAGTCACGTAGTATATACAGCACAGAGCCACGTAGTATATACAGCACAGAGCCACGTAGTATATACAGCACAGAGCCACGTAGTATATACAGCACAGAGCCACGTAGTATATACAGCACAGAGCCACGTAGTATATACAGCACAGAGCCACGTAGTATATTGCCCAGTCACGTAGTATATACAGCACAGAGCCACGTAGTATATTGCCCAGTCACGTAGTATATACAGCACAGAGCCACGTAGTATATACAGCACAGAGCCACATAGTATATTGCCCAGTCACGTAGTATATACAGCACAGAGCCACGTAGTATATACAGCACAGAGCCACGTAGTATATACAGCACAGAGCCACGTAGTATATACAGCACAGAGCCACGTAGTATATACAGCACAGAGCCACGTAGTATATTGCCCAGTCACGTAGTATATACAGCACAGAGCCACGTAGTATATTGCCCAGTCACGTAGTATATACAGCACAGAGCCACGTAGTATATACAGCACAGAGCCACGTAGTATATTGCCCAGTCACGTAGTATATACAGCACAGAGCCACGTAGTATATACAGCACAGAGCCACGTAGTATATACAGCACAGAGCCACGTAGTATATACAGCACAGAGCCACGTAGTATATACAGCACAGAGCCACGTAGTATATACAGCACAGAGCCACGTAGTATATACAGCACAGAGCCACGTAGTATATACAGCACAGAGCCACGTAGTATATACAGCACAGAGCCACGTAGCATATACAGCACAGAGCCACGTAGTATATTGCCCAGTCACGTAGTATATACAGCACAGAGCCACGTAGTATATTGCCCAGTCACGTAGTATAT
Organism: Ranitomeya imitator; assembly: GCF_032444005.1. Taxonomy (NCBI): domain Eukaryota; kingdom Metazoa; phylum Chordata; class Amphibia; order Anura; family Dendrobatidae; genus Ranitomeya; species Ranitomeya imitator. The sequence goes on from NC_091282.1 coordinate 25,027,526, forward strand.
ACAGCACAGAGCCACGTAGCATATACAGCACAGAGCCACGTAGTATATACAGCACAGAGCCACGTAGTATATACAGCACAGAGCCACGTAGTATATTGCCCAGTCACGTAGTATATACAGCACAGAGCCACGTAGTATATACAGCACAGAGCCACGTAGTATATACAGCACAGAGCCACGTAGTATATACAGCACAGAGCCACGTAGTATATACAGCACAGAGCCACGTAGTATATACAGCACAGAGCCACGTAGTATATTGCCCAGTCACGTAGTATATACAGCACAGAGCCACATAGTATATACAGCACAGAGCCACGTAGTATATACAGCAGAGCCACGTAGTATATACAGCACAGAGCCACGTAGTATATTGCACAGAGTCACGTAGTATATACAGCACAGAGCCACGTAGTATATACAGCACAGAGCCACGTAGTATATACAGCAGAGCCACGTAGTATATACAGCACAGAGCCACGTAGTATATACAGCACAGAGCCACGTAGTATATTGCCCAGTCACGTAGTATATTGCCCAGTCACGTAGTATATACAGCACAGAGCCATGTAGTATATACAGCACAGAGCCACGTAGTATATACAGCACAGAGCCACGTAGTATATTGCCCAGTCACGTAGTATATACAGCACAGAGCCACGTAGTATATACAGCACAGAGCCACGTAGTATATACAGCACAGAGCCACGTAGTATATACAGCACAGAGCCACGTAGTATATACAGCACAGAGCCACGTAGTATATACAGCACAGAGCCACGTAGTATATTGCCCAGTCACGTAGTATATACAGCACAGAGCCACATAGTATATACAGCACAGAGCCACGTAGTATATACAGCAGAGCCACGTAGTATATACAGCACAGAGCCACGTAGTATATTGCACAGAGTCACGTAGTATATACAGCACAGAGCCACGTAGTATATACAGCACAGAGCCACGTAGTATATACAGCAGAGCCACGTAGTATATACAGCACAGAGCCACGTAGTATATACAGCACAGAGCCACGTAGTATATTGCCCAGTCACGTAGTATATTGCCCAGTCACGTAGTATATACAGCACAGAGCCATGTAGTATATACAGCACAGAGCCACGTAGTATATACAGCACAGAGCCACGTAGTATATACAGCACAGAGCCACGTAGTATATACAGCACAGAGCCACGTAGTATATACAGCACAGAGCCACGTAGTATATTGCCCAGTCACGTAGTATATACAGCACAGAGCCACGTAGTATATACAGCACAGAGCCACGTAGTATATACAGCACAGAGCCACGTAGTATATTGCCCAGTCACGTAGTATATTGCCTTCCCCACTGTGTCACCTAATTTCTTGAGGGCCCCCTGTGTGCCCCTTTGGGGCCCTTCCCCAGAGGTGAAATGGTGGGAGAGGTGACTGGGCCCCACAGCAAATTAGGAGACAGTGGGGAAGGGGGACCACAGGAAATTAGAAATTTTATATGGGGGCCCCCCAGACCCACACCTTGTGTCACCGCTTTAGATTGCAGGGGCCGGCGGGAGCCTCCCATAACTGTCTCAGTGGCTGTCTACTGCTGCAGGCATATTTTACTCACATACTGTCTTACATACATTAGTACATTGATTTATTACAATAGTAGTGACTCACTAACTAAGACAGGAAATTCCTGGACTGTCTCTGAACCATCAGCTACAGGCAGCGCAGCACTGCAGCCTCTCCGACTCCGACTATGAATGATCGTGCAGCCAGGACTCAGTGCGCATGTGCAGGCTCTGTGCTGCTTGGGCAGGAGGACAGTCGACCAATCACAGCACAGCTCACTCTGTGCTGTGACCTGTGAGGTCACACAAAGCTAAACTAATGCTGATTGGCTGCACGTCAGCCAATCAGCATTAGAATACCGTAGTCCAACCAGACCACAGAACTAGAAGAGGAGGCGGAGTTGAGAAGATCATAAATGATGCTCATGCAAATCAAATGTATGCAATGGTATGTGACTGAGACTGAGTGACTCCTGACTGGTGCTGGTGGGGTGAGGAGGAGGGGTGGTGCCGTGGCCGGGTCTGCTGAGCGGCCAATCGCTGCGCACGGGCTGCCTGCTCTCAATAGCATGATAGCAGCCAGGCAGCCAGTAGCGCACAGTCGGCACTGCAGCGGCTGCAGACAGTACTAGCCACTGCACTGTCTGCAGCCAGCCCAGCACTGAGCGCGGTAATGAATGGTCCACTAGTGTGGTGATGTCATGTGATGTGGAGAAGGAGCTGCAGCGCGCCTGCACTTCTCACACAGGACATGAGATGATCACACTATGCGAGCGTGAATGCGGCAGCCTGGGCACTGCAGGGACAAATGAAGGAGGCAGGCAGGCAGGGCCAGGGGGCGGGGCCCACCGGAGGATTCTCCGGTGTCCCGGTGCCCCAGTCCAACACTGAGCAGGGCTTAGCCCGAGCACAAGTCCCACAGGACTGCACAAAAGAACGCACATCCCGCGACAAAGACGGCCACCAGAAGGATCTAGCCACCAAATCTCTGGTACCAAAGATTCCAGGATGACCAGCCAACACCGATGCCATGGTTTACTGTGCTCTCGGGTCAGGTAGTTGCAGGGTTAACTCTAATGGCCTCTTTCTGGATCCTGGGAGGCTTTTTATAGCCTCACTCTGAGGTCAGTCCTTGTCGTTTATACTCTGACCATTGGCTGAGTGTGTCTGACCCTGGTGTGCCTCTGCTTTGTGCAAGTACTAGTCTGTCTGTTTGGTTTCTGATTTGGTTCTGTCGCTGTTGTGATTTCTGCCTGCTGTTTTTGTACTGTCTATTGCCCGTTCTGGTTTTTCTGATCTATTGCTACGTCCTGACTATTCTTCTGATTGCCCCTGTGTACTGCGCCGCCCTCTCTGTGTATGACCCCCGCCTGTCCGACCTGAGTTCCCCTCTCCCTTACTTCAGTTTCCCTGTAAAGACTTACACTCATCTCCAGCAGCAGGACGCTAAGCCCCACCTCCTGTGGTCACATGATCGCAGGTCCTCCTGTTCTCTGCCATACTCAGCACGCTGTGCAGGTCCCGTCTGTCTGAGTTTTCCTTCTGGTATCTGACCCCGGGTCCTCCTGTAGTGCGGGTGAGTCACCCTGTTCAGCCGTGACAGTGCTTCGGTGCTGACAGGATCTTGACATTATAAACGACCGTCACAGTTTTTTTTTTTTTTTTTTTTTCTCTTTCTCCCTTTTTCTCTCTCTCTTTGTTAGGGGGAGGTTTAAGAGTGTTATCTGAATGGATCCTATGCAGGCATTAGCGGATCAGGTGAAAAACCTAACGCAAATGTTCCAGAAATTGAATGTGGAGCAGCGCACGATGGCTCAGACCCCGCAGCAGCTGGTAGATACTGTACATGGGGCTGTCGCTGCGGGGTCTTTTGGTACTGGTAGTACAGATGTGTCGTTGGTGTCTCCTGAATCTCCAGTAAAACTACCCGACACCTTCTCAGGGGATAAAAAGGAGTTCAGAGCCTTCAGGGAGGGATGTCAACTTTTTTTTTCCCTGAGGCCTCGTTCTTCTGGGGATGAGTTCCAGAGGGTGGGGGTCATTATTTCTTTACTTCGCGGGTCTCCTCAAGCCTGGGCCTTTTCTCTATCTACTTCTGCTCCTGAGAGGATGACTGTTGATGCCTTTTTTGGTGCCCTGGGCCGCATCTATGATGAGCCTGACAGAGTCCGTATGGCTGAGGACATGGTTATGAGTGTTCGGCAGGGCAAACATTCAGCTGAGTGGTTCTGTTCTGAGTTCCGACGGTGGGCTGCAGAGGTGTCCTGGAATGATGCCGCCCTTCGAGGGCTATTCCGCAGGGGCCTGTCTGAACGCCTCCAGGACGCTTTGGCCCTTCATCCTCCACCTGACACTCTGGAGGATGCCATAACCCAGGCCGTACGAATGGACCGCAGGTTACGCGCCAGGGGTGTAATGCAGTGTGAAACTTCCCTGTTTGCTGGCAGCAAAGAGATTGGGTCTGCTCCTGAGCCCATGGAAATCGGTGTCACCTCGCTAAAAGAGAAGGAGAGAAGACGCCGCCGGGAGAAAAAACTCTGTTTCTATTGTGGAGAACCCGGACACTGGAGAAAAGATTGCCCCTCATGTCCATCATCCTCTCAGATGACGGGAAACGACTAGGTCTGGGTAGCGGTCGAGGAAACTGCTCAGACCTTCAGGTACTGTCTTCCTCGTGTACTAAAGTCTTGTTAAAGGTGGAACTATGGGTAGACAATTATCGTTTTTCCTCTACAGCTTTGGTGGACAGTGGTTCATCCCTCAACCTGGTCAGTTCCTGTGTCATCTCCCAACACAAGATAGGTACAGTCAGGCTGGAAACGCCACTTAAAATTGTGTCCATCGACTCTTCCCCTCTTACACGTACAGGAATTCTTTATGTTTCCAAAAGGTTTTCTTTACAGATAGGTTCTTCCCACAAGGAAGAGATGGAATGTTTTGTTATGGACAAATTGCCCGCAGGACTAGTGCTGGGCATGCCATGGCTTCAACGCCACAACCCGGTAATTGACTGGGAAACAGGGGAGATTATTAAATGGGGATCCAAATGTGTCGATTGTTGCCATAAACCTGTTTGTTGTTTGAAACTTGCAAAACCTGTCTCGGCGTCTTCTGTTAGTCTGGAGGGTATTCCGGAGTACCTAAAAGACTTTGAGGACGTGTTTTCTGAAAGCGAGGCTGAGGCGCTGCCCCCGCATAGGCCATTTGACTGTGCTATTGATCTTATCCCTGGAGCCAAATTGCCCAAAGCCCGTCTATTTAATTTGTCAGGCCCGGAGCGCCTAGCTATGAAGCAATACATTGCTGAAAGTCTTCGTAAAGGGCATATAAGACCTTCTGTGTCCCCAGTAGCAGCGGGGTTTTTCTTTGTTAAAAAAAGGATGGCGGCCTACGTCCCTGCCTCGACTTTCGAGAACTTAATAAAATTACAGTCAGGAACACATACCCCCTTCCTCTGATTCCTGATCTCTGTAACCAGCTCTCTGGGGCCACGTGGTTTTCGAAGTTGGACCTCAGAGGAGCTTATAATCTGATAAGAATACGGGAAGGTGATGAATGGAAAACTGCATTTCTTACATCAGAGGGGTTATTCGAAAATTTGGTGATGCCATTTGGTCTCACCAATGCCCCAGCAGTGTTTCAAAATTTCATTAATGTTGTTTTTTTGGACCTCATTGGTCGCTTTGTTGTTATCTACTTGGATGATATCCTGATATATTCCTCTGACAGACATTCTCATTTATCACATGTTAGAACAGTGTTTCAAAGACTCAGGGAAAATCAATTATTTGTTAAACTAGAGAAATGTTCTTTTTTTCGTTCAGGAGCTATCATTTTTGGGTCTCATAATCTCTCCACAGGGGTTTCGTATGGATCCCAAGAAGGTGCAAGCCATTATGGAGTGGGTCCAGCCTCGGGACCTTAGGGGACTCCAGCGCTTTTTGGGATTCGCTAATTACTATCGCAGGTTTATCAAAGGTTTTTCTCAGATTGTTAAACCCCTTACTGACCTCACATGTAAAGGGGCAGATGTCAGGAATTGGTCCTTGTCAGCCAAACAATCTTTTCTATCTTTGAAAAACTGTTTCACAACTGCTCCTGTTCTAGTGCAACCTGACTCATCCAAGCCGTTTGTAGTCGAAGTTGACGCTTCGGAGGTAGGGGTGGGGGCAGTGTTGTCACAGGGACCTGCTTCTCTGACTAATCTCAAACCTTGTGCCTATTTCTCGAAAAAATTTTCTCAGGCTGAGAGGAATTATGACGTTGGTAATAGAGAACTCTTAGCAATTAAGTTGGCGTTCGAGGAATGGAGGCATTTTTTGGAGGGGGCGGCTCACCCCATCACGGTCATCACCGACCACAAAAACCTAGAGTATATCAAATCTGCTAAAAGACTGACTCCCAGGCAGGCCCGTTGGTCACTTTTTTTTTCTCGATTCCAATTCTCAATAACGTTTCGTCCAGGGTCTAAAAATGTGAAAGGTGATGCTTTATCACGTAGTTTTGAGCCGCTATCCCCCCCCTGATCCGCCGTCTCCCATTCTTCAACCCAATATCATTATAGCCGAAGTGTCATCGGAATTGGAACGGGAGATTGTGGGGGCTCAATCTTTAGCTCCAAGGTCCAAACCTAAAAACAAATTGTTTGTTCCTCAGCAATTACGTTCCAAGCTCCTGCGAGAGTTCCATGATTCGAAACTGAGTGCTCACCCAGGTATTTCTGCCACACGAGACTCAGTTGCTAGAGTCTTTTGGTGGCCTTTAATGGTTTCGGATATTAAGAGGTATGTCGCTGCGTGTGGGGTATGCGCCCGTTCTAAGAGCTCTCATTGCCGGCCGGCCGGGGAATTGATGCCTTTATCAATTCCAGGAAGACCATGGACTCACTTGTCCATGGACTTCATTACCAACCTTCCTGTGTCCCGGGGTAACACGGTAATCTGGGTAGTCAGACAGGTTTTCTAAGTTAGCACATTTTGTACCTATGGCAAGTCTACCTTCAGCACAGACCCTCGCTAAACATTTCCTTGCTCAAATTGTACGGTTACATGGGGTTCCTATGAACATTGTATCAGATAGAGGGGCACAATTTGTGGCTAAGTTTTGGCGGGCTTTTTGCAAAAGGTTGGGGATATCTTTGTCTTTTTCCTCAGCTTACCACCCAGAGAGTAACGGGCAGACGGAGCGCACCAACCAGTCGCTTGAACAAATTCTTCGATGTTTGACTTCTGCTCTGCAAAGCGACTGGTGTGATGCCCTATCATTAGCAGAGTTTGCTTTCAACAACCGTACCAATCAATCAACCGGTAAGTCACCATTTTTTATTAATTATGGTCTGAACCCCCATTTTGGTGAATTCTCACGATTAGATTCGGGCTGTCCAGGAGCTGAGGACTGTGTCAACCGAATCAGGGAGTTATGGTCAAAAGTCCGGTTAAATATTTCCAGGGCCCAGGAGAATTATAAGCGTTTTGCGGATAAAAAAAGGAACTCTGCTCAGGTTTTGCAGTGTGGGGACAAGGTGTGGCTCTGTACGCGAAATATAAGTCTCCGTATGCCCTCCGCCAAACTGGGACCTAAGTTCATCGGTCCCTACGAGATCATTGAGGTTGTAAACCCGGTGGCGTATCGTCTTCGCCTCCCTCCCTCGTTGAAACTTCATAATGTATTCCATAGATCCTTGCTTAAACCTTTAGGATCGGTGGTGGAAGATCCAGGTGCTGTTCCTTCCCCAGTCTTGGTAGAGGGGCATCTGGAATTCGAGGTACAGCATATTGTAGATTCCCGGCGGGTTCGTGGGTCTCTACAATACTTGGTGCATTGGAAGGGGTACGGGCCGGAGGACCGGTCTTGGGTGCCAGCCAGGTCGGTACATGCTGATCGTCTGGTTCAGGCATTCCATGCTCGGAATCCTGAGAAACCTGGGGGTCCAGAGGCCCCCCATTAAGTAGGGGGTACTGTCATGGTTTACTGTGCTCTCGGGTCAGGTAGTTGCAGGGTTAACTCTAATGGCCTCTTTCTGGATCCTGGGAGGCTTTTTATAGCCTCACTCTGAGGTCAGTCCTTGTCGTTTATACTCTGACCATTGGCTGAGTGTGTCTGACCCTGGTGTGCCTCTGCTTTGTGCAAGTACTAGTCTGTCTGTTTGGTTTCTGATTTGGTTCTGTCGCTGTTGTGATTTCTGCCTGCTGTTTTTGTACTGTCTATTGCCCGTTCTGGTTTTTCTGATCTATTGCTACGTCCTGACTATTCTTCTGATTGCCCCTGTGTACTGCGCCGCCCTCTCTGTGTATGACCCCCGCCTGTCCGACCTGAGTTCCCCTCTCCCTTACTTCAGTTTCCCTGTAAAGACTTACACTCATCTCCAGCAGCAGGACGCTAAGCCCCACTTCCTGTGGTCACATGATCGCAGGTCCTCCTGTTCTCTACCATACTCAGCACGCTGTGCAGGTCCCGTCTGTCTGAGTTTTCCTTGTGGTATCTGACCCCGGGTCCTCCTGTAGTGCGGGTGAGTCACCCTGTTCAGCCGTGACAGTGCTTCGGTGCTGACAGGATCTTGACAACCGAACAATGAATCTCAGAGATAACTCTACTAGTCCATCTATCAGGGACAAACAGTTTCTCCGCTGGACAACGGTCAGGTCTATCAGCCTGAAACTTCTGCAGCACCCGCCGCAAATCAGGGGAGATGGCAGACAAAATTACCCCCTCTTTGAGAATACCCGCCGGCTCAGGCAAACCCGGAGAGTCGGGCACAAAACTCCTAGACAGGGCATCCGCCTTCACATTCTTAGAGCCCGGAAGGTACAAAACCACAAAATCAAAACGGGAGAAAAACAGCGACCATCGAGCCTGTCTAGGATTCAACCGTTTGGCAGACTCGAGATAAGTCAAGTTCTTGTGATCCGTCAAGACCACCACGCGATGCTTGGCTCCTTCAAGCCAATGTCGCCACTCCTCGAATGCCCACTTCATGGCCAGCAACTCTCGATTGCCAACATCATAATTACGCTCAGCAGGCGAAAACTTCCTGGAAAAGAAGGCGCATGGTTTCATCACCGAGCAATCAGAACTTCTCTGCGACAAAACAGCCCCTGCTCCAATCTCAGAAGCATCAACCTCGACCTGAAATGGAAGCGAAACATCTGGCTGGCACAACACAGGGGCAGAAGAAAAACGACGCTTCAACTCCTGAAAAGCTTCCACAGCAGCAGAAGACCAATTGACCACATCAGCACCCTTCTTGGTCAAATCAGTCAACGGTTTAGCAACACTAGAAAAATTAGCGATGAAGCGATGATAAAAATTAGCAAAGCCCAGGAACTTCTGCAGACTCTTCACAGATGTCGGCTGAGTCCAATCATAAATGGCCTGAACTTTAACAGGGTCCATCTCGATAGTAGAAGGGGAAAAAATGAAACCCAAAAATGAAACCCTCTGAACTCCAAAGAGACACTTTGACCCCTTCACAAACAAGGAATTCGCACGAAGGACCTGGAACACCATTCTGACCTGCTTCACATGAGACTCCCAATCATCCGAAAAGACCAAAATATCATCCAAGTATACAATCAGGAATTTATCCAGGTACTCTCGGAAGATGTCATGCATAAAGGACTGAAACACTGATGGAGCATTGGAAAGCCCGAATGGCATAACCAGGTACTCAAAATGGCCCTCGGGCGTATTAAATGCTGTTTTCCATTCATCGCCCTGTTTAATACGCACAAGATTATACGCCCCTCGAAGATCTATCTTGGTGAACCAACTAGCCCCCTTAATTTGAGCAAACAAATCAGACCGCAGCGGCAAGGGGTACTGAAATTTAACTGTGATCTTATTAAGAAGGCGGTAATCAATACAAGGTCTCAAAGAACCATCCTTCTTGGTCACAAAAAAGAACCCTGCTCCTAACGGTGATGACGACGGGCGAATATGACCTTTCTCCAAGGATTCCTTTATATAACTCCGCATAGCGGCGTGTTCTGGCACAGATAAATTGAACAATCGGCCCTTAGGAAACTTACTACCAGGAATCAAATTAATTGCACAATTGCAATCCCTATGAGGAGGTAGGGCACTGGACTTGGGCTCATCAAATACATCCCGGTAATCCGACAAAAACTCAGGGACTTCAGAAGGAGCGGAAGGCGAAATTGACAGCAATGGAACATCACCATGTACCCCTTGACAACCCCAGCTGGACACAGACATAGATTTCCAATCCAATACTGGATTATGGACCTGTAGCCATCGCAACCCCAAAACGACCACATCATGCAGATTATGCAACACCAAAAAGCGAATATCCTCTTGATGTGCAGGAGCCATGCACATGGTCAATTGAGTCCAGTACTGAGGCTTATTCTTGGCCAAAGGCGTAGCATTAATTCCTCTCAATGGAATAGGATACTGCAAGGGCTCCAAGAAAAAACCACAGCGCCTAGCAAACTCCAAGTCCATTAAATTCAGGGTGGTTTCACATTTGCGTTTTTTTTTTTTTGCAGTAAAAAACGCAAAAAAAGCATGCGTTTTTTTCACCTATACTTAACATTAAAAACGCATGCGTTTTTTCCCCCTATACTTAACATTAAAAACGCATGCGTTTTTTTGCATGCGTTTTGACGCGTTTTTGCAACGCATGCGTTTTTTCACTGCATGCGTTTTTGTTGCAGAAATGCAACATGTAATAATTTTAGCGGCGTTTTTTTGCCGCGAAAAATACGCATGCGTTTTTCGCGGTAAAAAAACCCATTGATGTCTATGTAAACGCATGCGTTTTTAAGCACATGCGTTTGCATGCGTTTTTATAGAAAAACACAAGAATACACACTTATAAGCTAACCCTAAAACACAAACTGTAACACAAACTGTAACACAAACTGTAACACAAACTCTAACCCTAACCCTAGGGATCCTAACCCTAACACAAACCCTAGCCCTAACCCTAACCCTAGGGATCCTAACACTAACCCTAACCCTAAAACTCTAACACAAACTCTAACAAACTGTAACACAAACTCTAACCTGTTGTGAATTTTGTGGCAGAGCTTCCTCCTGTGGCCACAAGTGGTATTTCGGCTGGTTCTCTCTGTGAGCTTCCGTTGGTGGAAGGTAGTGGTACTGCGGCTTCTGAGCCTCCTTCCTCAGGTGATGTGGTGATGTCGTTAGACGTTTCCTATTTAGCTCCACCTGGTGCTTTGATCCTAGCCTCTTGTCAATGTTCTAGTGTGGGTCTAGCTTCCTCCTGGATCGTTCCTGTGGCCTGCTGCTCTGCATAAGCTAAGTTGTGCTGTGTTATTTTTTGGTTTGCTGTTTTTTCTGTCCAGCGTGCTCTTTTGTTTTTGTTGCTTGCTGGAAGCTCTGAGACGCAGAGGGTGTACCTCCGTGCCGTTAGTTCGGTACGGAGGGTCTTTTTGCCCCCTCTGCGTGGTTGTTAGTAGGGTTTTGTGTTGACCGCAAAGTTACCTTTTCTATCTTCGGTCTATTCAGAAAGTCGGGCCTCACTTTGCTAAATCTGTTTCATCTCTACGTTTGTCATTTCATCTCACTCACAGTCATTATATGTGGGGGCTGCCTTTTCCTGTGGGGAATTTCTTTGAGGCAAGTTAGGCTTGTTTTCCTCTTAGGCCTAGCTAGTTTCTCAGGCTGTGCCGAGTTGCATAGGTAGCGTTAGGCGCAATCCACGGCCGCCTTTAGTTGTGGTACGATAGTATAGGGATTGCGGTCAGCAGAGTTCCCACGTCTCAGAGCTCGTCCTATGTTTTTGGTTATTGTCAGGTCACTATTTGTGCTCTGAACTTCAACATCCATTGTGGTTCTGAATTACCATTTCATGACAGTACAAGAGGCCAATCTACTAATGATTCTCAATAGAGGGAAAAAAGAAGTTCTGAGACCATTTTTTTTTTTTTCTCTGCTCTGTGTTCAGTCTTTTTTTTCCCCTAGACATTTGGGTGGTTCAGGACACAGCTGTTGCAATGGACATTAAAGGTCTGTCTTCATGTGTAGATCAGCTCACGGCAAGGGTACAAGGTATTCAAGACTTTGTGGTTCAGAATTCTATGTTAGAACCGAGAATTCCTATTCCTGATTTGTTTTTTGGAGATAGAAATAAATTTCTGAGTTTCAAAAATAATTGTAAACTTTTTCTGGCTTTGAAACCTCGTTCTTCTGGTGATCCTGTTCAACAAGTTAGGATCGTTATTTCTTTTTTGCGGGGCGATCCTCAGGACTGGGCATTTTCCCTTGCGCCAGGGGATCCTGCATTAAGTAATATCGATGCATTTTTCCTGGCGCTCGGATTGCTGTATGATGAGCCTAATTCTGTGGATCAGGCAGAGAAGAATTTGCTGGCTCTGTGCCAGGGTCAGGATGAAATAGAAGTATTTTGTCAGAAATTTAGAAAGTGGTCCGTACTCACTCAATGGAATGAAGGTGCGCTTGCAGCGATTTTCAGGAAGGGTCTCTCTGAAGCCCTTAAGGATGTCATGGTGGGATTTCCCATGCCTGCTGGTCTGAATGAGTCTATGTCTTTGGCTATTAAGATCGGTCGACGCTTGCGCGAGCGTAAATCTGTGCACCATTTGGCGGTATTACCTGAGCTTAAACCTGAGCCTATGCAGTGCGATAGGACTTTGACTAGAGTGGAACGGCAAGAACACAGACGTCAGAATGGGCTGTGTTTCTACTGTGGTGATTCCACTCATGCTATCTCTGATTGTCCTAAACGCACTAGGCGGTTCGCTAGGTCTGCCACCATTGGTATGGTACAGTCAAAATTTCTTCTGTCTGTTACCTTGATCTGCTCTTTGTCATCATATTCTGTCATGTCATTTGTGGACTCAGGCGCTGCCCTGAATTTGATGGACTTGGAGTATGCTAGACGTTGTGGGTTTGTCTTGGAGCCCTTGCAGTGTCCTATTCCACTGAGAGGAATTGATGCTACCCCTTTGGCCAAGAATAAGCCTCAGTACTGGACCCAGTTGACCATGTGCATGGCTCCTGCACATCAGGAGGTTATTCGCTTCCTGGTGCTGCATAATCTGCATGATGTGGTCGTGTTGGGGTTGCCATGGCTACAAGTCCATAATCCTGTTTTGGATTGGAAATCCATGTCTGTGTCCAGCTGGGGTTGTCAGGGGATACATGGTGATGTCCCATTTCTGAATATTTCATCATCCACCCCTTCTGAGGTTCCTGAGTTCTTGTCTGATTACCGGGATGTATTTGAAGAGCCCAAGTCCGATGCCCTACATCCGCATAGGGATTGTGATTGTGCTATCGATTTGATTCCTGGTAGTAAATTCCCAAAGGTCGACTGTTTAATTTATCTGTGCCTGAGCACGCCGCTATGCGGAGTTATGTGAAGGAGTCTTTGGAGAAGGGGCATATTCGCCCGTCATCGTCGCCATTGGGAGCAGGGTTCTTTTTTGTAGCCAAGAAGGATGGTTCACTAAGACCTTGTATAGATATCGCCTTCTCAATAACATCACGGTTAAATTTCAGTACCCCTTGCCATTGTTATCTGATTTATTTGCTCGGATTAAGGGGGCTAGTTGGTTTACCAAGATAGATCTCCGTGGTGCGTATAATCTTGTGCGTATTAAGCGAGGCGATGAATGGAAAACTGCATTTAATACGCCCGAGGGTCATTTTGAGTACCTAGTCATGCCATTCGGACTTGCCAATGCTCCATCAGTGTTTCAGTCCTTTATGCATGACATCTTCCGAGAGTACCTGGATAAATTCCTGATTGTATACTTGGATGATATTTTGGTCTTCTCGGATGATTGGGAGTCTCATGTGAAGCAGGTCAGAATGGTGTTCCAGGTCCTGCGTGCTAATTCTTTGTTTGTGAAGGGATCAAAGTGTCTCTTCGGTGTTCAGAAGGTCTCATTTTTGGGGTTCATTTTTTCCCCTTCTACTATCGAGATGGACCCTGTTAAGGTCCAGGCCATCCATGATTGGACTCAGCCGACATCTCTGAAGAGTCTGCAAAAGTTCCTGGGCTTTGCTAATTTTTATCGTCGCTTCATCTGCAACTTTTCTAGTATTGCTAAACCATTGACCGATTTGACCAAGAAGGGTGCTGATGTGGTCAATTGGCCTTCTGCTGCCGTGGAAGCTTTTCAAGAGTTGAAGCGTCGTTTTTCTTCTGCCCCTGTGTTGTGTCAGCCAGATGTCTCGCTTCTGTTCCAGGTCGAGGTTGATGCTTCTGAAATTGGAGCGGGGGCTGTTTTGTCGCAGAGAAGTTCTGATTGCTCGGTGATGAAACCATGCGCCTTCTTTTCCAGGAAGTTTTCGCCTGCTGAGCGAAATTATGATGTTGGCAATCGAGAGTTGCTGGCCATGAAGTGGGCATTCGAGGAGTGGCGTCATTGGCTTGAAGGAGCTAAGCATCGCGTGGTGGTCTTGACTGATCACAAGAATCTGACTTATCTCGAGTCTGCCAAACGATTGAATCCTAGACAGGCTCGTTGGTCTTTGTTTTTATCTCGTTTTAACTTTGTGGTTTCATACCTTCCGGGCTCTAAAAATGTGAAGGCGGATGCCCTGTCTAGGAGTTTTGTGCCCGACTCTCCGGGTTTATCTGAGCCGGAGGGTGTTCTCAAAGAGGGAGTAATTGTGTCTGCCATCTCCCCTGATTTGCGGCAGGTGCTGCAGAAATTTCAGGCTAATAAACCTGATCGTTGCCCAGCGGAGAAACTGTTTGTCCCTGATAGGTGGACGAATAAAGTTATCTCTGAGGTTCATTGTTCGGTGTTGGCTGGTCATCCTGGAATCTTTGGTACCAGAGAGTTAGTGGCTAGATCCTTTTGTGGCCATCGCTGTCGCGGGATGTGCGTTCTTTTGTGCAGTCCTGTGGGATTTGTGCTCGGGCTAAGCCCTGCTGTTCTCGTGCCAGTGGGTTGCTTTTGCCCTTGCCGGTCCCGAAGAGGCCTTGGACACATCTTGATGGATTTTATTTCTGATCTTCCCGTCTCTCAAAAAATGTCAGTCATTTGGGTTGTATGTGATCGCTTCTCTAAGATGGTCCATTTGGTACCCTTGCCTAAGTTGCCTTCCTCCTCTGATTTGGTCCCATTGTTCTTCCAGCACGTGGTTCGTTTGCATGGCATTCCAGAGAATATCGTTTCTGACAGAGGTTCCCAGTTTGTTTCGAGGTTTTGGAGAGCCTTTTGTGCTAGGATGGGCATTGACTTGTCTTTTTCCTCGGCTTTCCATCCTCAGACTAATGGCCAGACCGAACGAACCAATCAGACCTTGGAGACATATCTGAGATGGTTTGTTTCTGCTGATCAGGATGACTGGGTGTCTTTTTTGCCTTTGGCTGAGTTCGCCCTTAATAATCGGGCCAGTTCGGCTACCTTGGTTTCGCCGTTCTTCTGCAACTCTGGGTTCCATCCTCGGTTCTTGTCTGGGCAGGTTGAGTCTTCGGACTGTCCTGGTGTGGATACTGTGGTGGACAGGTTGCAGCAGATTTGGACTCATGTAGTGGACAATTTGACCTTGTCCCAGGAGAGGGCTCAACGTTTCGCTAATCGCAGACGCTGTGTGGGTCCCCGACTTCGTGTTGGGGATTTGCTTTGGTTGTCATCTCGTCATATTCCTATGAAGGTTTCCTCTCCTAAATTTAAGCCTCGTTTCATTGGTCCGTATAGGATTTCTGAGGTTCTTAATCCTGTGTCTTTTCGTTTGACCCTTCCTGAATCTTTTTCCATCCATAACGTGTTCCATAGGTCATTGTTGCGGAGATACGTGGCACCTATGGTTCCATCGGTTGATCCTCCTGCACCGGTTTTGGTGGAGGGGGAGTTGGAGTATATTGTGGAGAAGATTTTGGATTCTCGGGTTTCAAGGCGGAAACTCCAGTATCTGGTTAAGTGGAAGGGTTATGCTCAGGAAGATGATAATTCCTGGGTCTTTTCCTCTGATGTCCATGCTCCCGATCTGGTTCGTGCCTTTCATATGGCTCATCCTGGTCGTCCTGGGAGCTCTGGTGAGGGTTCGGTGACCCCTCCTCAAGGGGGGGGGGGGTACTGTTGTGAATTCTGTGGCAGAGCTTCCTCCTGTGGCCACAAGTGGTATTTCGGCTGGTTCTCTCTGTGAGCTTCCGTTGGTGGAAGGTAGTGGTACTGCGGCTTCTGAGACTCCTTCCTCAGGTGTGTGGTGATGTCGTTAGGCGTTTCCTATTTAGCTCCACCTGGTGCTTTGATCCTGGCCTCTTGTCAATGTTCTAGTGTGGGTCTAGCTTCCTCCTGGATCGTTCCTGTGGCCTGCTGCTCTGCATAAGCTAAGTTGTGCTGTGTTATTTTTTTGGTCTGCTGTTTTTTCTGTCCAGCGTGCTCTTTTGTTTTTGTTCCTTGCTGGAAGCTCTGAGACGCAGAGGGTGTACCTCCGTGCCGTTAGTTCGGTACGGAGGGTCTTTTTGCCCCCTCTGCGTGGTTGTTAGTAGGGTTTTGTGTTGACCGCAAAGTTACCTTTTCTATCTTCGGTCTATTCAGAAAGTCGGGCCTCACTTTGCTAAATCTGTTTCATCTCTACGTTTGTCATTTCATCTCACTCACAGTCATTATATGTGGGGGCTGCCTTTTCCTGTGGGGAATTTCTTTGAGTCAAGTTAGGCTTGTTTTCCTCTTAGGCCTAGCTAGTTTCTCAGGCTGTGCTGAGTTGCATAGGTAGCGTTAGGCGCAATCCACAGCCGCCTTTAGTTGTGGTACGATAGTATAGGGATTGCGGTCAGCAGAGTTCCCACGTCTCAGAGCTCGTCCTATGTTTTTGGTTATTGTCAGGTCACTATTTGTGCTCTGAACTTCAACATCCATTGTGGTTCTGAATTACCATTTCATGACACTAACCCTAACCTTAACCCTAGGGATCCTAACCCTAACAGAAACCCTAACAGAAACCCTAACAGAAACCCTAACAGAAACCCTAACAGAAACCCTAACAGAAACCCTAACAGAAACCCTAACAGAAACCCTAACAGAAACCCTAACAGAAACCCTAACAGAAACCCTAACAGAAACCCTAACAGAAACCCTAACAGAAACCCTAACAGAAACCCTAACAGAAACCCTAACAGAAACCCTAACAGAAACCCTAACAGAAACCCTAACAGAAACCCTAACAGAAACCCTCAGGGTTAGGGTTTGTGTTAGGGTTAGGATCCCTAGGGTTAGGGTTTGTGTTAGGGTTAGGATCCCTAGGGTTAGGGTTTGTGTTAGGGTTAGGATCCCTAGGGTTAGGGTTTGTGTTAGGGTTAGGATCCCTAGGGTTAGGGTTTGTGTTAGGGTTAGGATCCCTAGGGTTAGGGTTTGTGTTAGGGTTAGGATCCCTAGGGTTAGGGTTTGTGTTAGGGTTAGGATCCCTAGGGTTAGGGTTTGTGTTAGGGTTAGGATCCCTAGGGTTAGGGTTTGTGTTAGGGTTAGGATCCCTAGGGTTAGGGTTTGTGTTAGGGTTAGGATCCCTAGGGTTAGGGTTTGTGTTAGGGTTAGGATCCCTAGGGTTAGGGTTTGTGTTAGGGTTAGGATCCCTAGGGTTAGGGTTTGTGTTAGGGTTAGGATCCCTAGGGTTAGGGTTTGTGTTAGGGTTAGGATCCCTAGGGTTAGGGTTTGTGTTAGGGTTAGGATCCCTAGGGTTAGGGTTTGTGTTAGGGTTAGGATCCCTAGGGTTAGGGTTTGTGTTAGGGTTAGGATCCCTAGGGTTAGGGTTTGGGTTAGGATCCCTAGGGTTAGGGTTTGTGTTAGGATCCCTAGGGTTAGGGTTTGTGTTAGGATCCCTAGGGTTAGGGTTTGTGTTAGGATCCCTAGGGTTAGGGTTTGTGTTAGGATCCCTAGGGTTAGGGTTTGTGTTAGGATCCCTAGGGTTAGGGTTTGTGTTAGGGTTAGGATCCCTAGGGTTAGGGTTTGTGTTAGGGTTAGGATCCCTAGGGTTAGGGTTTGTGTTAGGGTTAGGATCCCTAGGGTTAGGGTTTGTGTTAGGGTTAGGATCCCTAGGGTTAGGGTTTGTGTTAGGGTTAGGGTAAGGATCCCTATTGTTAGGGTTAGGATCCCTAGGGTTAGAGTTTGGGTTAGGGTTAGGATCCCTAGGGTTACTAGGGATCCTAACCCTAAGTATTTATGTTTATGGTGGGTTTTCTAGTTGATTTTGATGATTGGCAGTTGTCACACACTTCTCATCATGCGTTTCAAAAACGCAAACGCAGGAAAAGACGCGTTTAAACGCGTTTTTGCACCAAATGCGTTTGCGTTTAAAACGCTGCGTTTGCGTTTAAAATGCTGCGTTTTGAAACGCAAGTGTGAAACCAGCCTCAGGGCAGCGCCTGAATCCACAAATGCCATAACAGAATAGGATGACAAAGAGCAAATCAGAGTAACGGACAAAAGAAATTTAGACTGTACCGTACCAATGGTGACAGACCTAGCGAACCGCTTAGTGCGCTTAGGACAATCGGAGATAGCATGAGTTGAATCACCACAGTAAAAACACAGCCCATTCCGACGTCTGTGTTCTTGCCGTTCAGCTCTGGTCAAAGTCCTATCACATTGCATAGGCTCAGGCCTATGCTCAGAGAATACCGCCAAATGGTGCACAGCTTTGCGCTCACGCAAGCGCCGATCGATCTGAATGGCCAAGGACATAGACTCATTCAGACCAGCAGGCATGGGAAATCCCACCATGACATCCTTAAGGGCTTCAGAAAGACCCTTTCTAAAAATTACCGCCAGGGCACACTCATTCCACTGAGTAAGCACAGACCACTTTCTAAACTTCTGACAATATACCTCCGCTTCATCCTGACCCTGACACAAAGCTGGCAAGATTTTCTCTGCCTGATCCACTGAATTTGGTTCATCATAAAGCAATCCAAGCGCCAGAAAAATCGCATCTACATCACGCAATGCAGGATCTCCTGGTGCAAGGGAAAATGCCCAGTCTTGAGGGTCGTCACGTAACAAAGAAATAATGATTTTTACTTGTTGAACGGGGTCACCAGAAAAGCGGGGTTTCAAAGCAAGAAACGGTTTACAATTATTCTTGAAATTCAGGAACTTAGATCTATCCCCAGAAAACAAATCAGTAATTGGAATCCTAGGCTCTGACATCGGATTCTGAACCACAACATCTTGAATGTTTTGTACCCTTGCAGTGAGATGATCCACACAAGAGGACAGACCTTGAATGTCCATATCTACACCTGTGTCCTGAACCACCCAGAGGTTAAGGGGAAAAGAAAGACAAAACACACTGCAGAGAAAAAAAAAATGGTCTCAGAACTTCTCTTATCCCTCTATTGAGATGCATCAACACTTTGGGCCAGCAGTACTGTTATGGACCTGGTGGTTAGGAGCACCCGGAACGACCTGATGGTTAAACTAACACAGGACAAGCTCTGGGAAGTGGGAGCTCTGCTGACCGCAATCCCTAATCCTATCACACACACTAAAAATAGCCGTGGAGCTACCTAACTCTGCCTAGACGCCTCTTCACAGCCTAAGAGCTAACTAGCCCTAAAGATAGAAAATAAAGCCTACCTTGCCTCAGAGAAATTCCCCAAAGGAAAAGGCAGCCCCCCACATATATTGACTGTGAGTAAAGATGAAAGTCACAAACACAGAAATGAAATAGGTTTCAGCAAAGGGAGGCCAGACATACTAAACAGACAGAGGATAGGAAAGGTAACTTTGCGGTCAGCACAAAAAACTACAAAAGACCACGCAGAGTGTGCAAAAAGACCTCCGCACCGACTCACGGTGCGGAGGTGCCACTCTGCATCCCAGAGCTTCCAGCTAGCAAGGCAAAATCATGATAGCAAGCTGGACAAGAAAACAATAAGCAAATAATTAACTAGCAGGGACTTAGCTTCTGCTGGAGTAGACAGGTCACCAGAAAGATCCAGGAGCGAACTGAACCAGTACAAGAACATTGACAGCTGGCATGGAGTAACGATATGAGTGGAGTTAAATAGAGCAGCCAGCCAAAGAATAACCTAAGTCACCTGTGGAAGGAACCTCAGAAGCAGCAGCTCCACTCACAGCCACCAGAGGGAGTCCATGGACAGAACTCGCCGAAGTACCATTCATGACCACAGGAGGGAGTTCGATAACAGAATTCACAACAAGTGATCCCGCTCCTGGACCGCTGTAGTGATCCCGCTCCTGGGCCGGCTGTAGTGATCTCTGTTGTGAATTCTGTTGTCGGGCTCCCTCCTGTGGTCATGAATGGTACTTCGGCTGGTTCTGTCCATGGACTTCCTCTGGTGGGTGTTTCTGAGTTTCACAGGTGACGAGGTTAATTCGTTAGCTGCTGCTCTATTTAACTCCACTTAGATCTTTGCTCCAGGCCACCTGTCAATGTTCCAGTATTGGTCTAGTTCACTCCTGGATCGTTCTTGTGACCTGTCTTCCCATCAGAAGCTAAGTTCCAGCTTGTATTTCTTTGGTTTGCTATTTTTCTGTCCAGCTTGCTATTTAATTTGTTGTCTTGCTTGCTGGAAGCTCTGGGACGCAGAGGGAGCGCCTCCGCACCATGAGCCGGTGCAGAGGGTCTTTTTGCGCCCTCTGCGTGGTCTTTTTGTAGGTTTTTGTGCTGACCGCAAAGTAACCTTTCCTATCCTCGCTCTGTTCAGTATGTCGGGCCTCACTTTGCCAAATCTATTTCATCTCTGTGTTTGTATTTTCATCTTTACTCAC
This sequence comes from Ranitomeya imitator, assembly GCF_032444005.1. Taxonomy (NCBI): domain Eukaryota; kingdom Metazoa; phylum Chordata; class Amphibia; order Anura; family Dendrobatidae; genus Ranitomeya; species Ranitomeya imitator. The sequence continues at coordinate 25,047,780 of NC_091282.1, forward strand.
AGTCATTATATGTGGGGGGCTGCCTTTTCCTTTGGGGAATTTCTCTGAGGCAAGGTAGGCTTTATTTTTCTATCTTCAGGGCTAGCTAGTTTCTTAGGCTGTGCCGAGTTGCATAGGGAGCGTTAGGCGCAATCCACGGCTATTTCTAGTGTGTTTGATAGGTTTAGGGATTGCGGTCAGCAGAGTTCCCACGTCCCAGAGCTTGTCCTTATTATCAGTAACTATCAGGTAATTCCGTGTGCTCTTAACCAGGTCCATTATAGTCCTGACCACCAGGTCATAACAGTACAGGTGGCCCAAAGTACTAATGCATCTCAATAGAGGGAAAAGAGAAGTTCTGAGACCATTTTTTTTTTCTTTGCAATGTGTTTTGTCTCTATTTTCCCCTTTACCTCTGGGTGGTTCAGGACACTGGTGTAAACATGGACATTCAAGGTCTGTCCTCTTGGATTGATAATCTCACTACAAGGATACAAACCATTCAAGATTTTGTGGTTCAGAATCCGATGTCAGAGCCTAGGATTCCAATTCCTGATTTTTTTTTTTGGGTGATAGATCTAAGTTCTTGAATTTCAAAAATAATTGTAAATTGTTTCTTGCCTTGAAACCTCGCTCCTCAGGTGACCCTGTTCAACAAGTAAAGATCATTATTTCTTTGTTATGTGGTGACCCTCAAGACTGGGCATTTTCCCTTGCGCCAGAAGATCCGGCATTGCGTGATGTTGATGCGTTTTTCCTGGCGCTTGGATTGCTTTATGACAAACCTAATTCAGTGGATCAGGCAGAGAAAATCTTGCTGGCTCTGTGTCAGGGTCTCTCTGAAGCCCTTAAGGATGTCCTGGTGGGGTTTCCCATGCCTGCTGGTCTGAATGAGTCTATGTCCTTGGCCATTCAGATCGATCGACGCTTGCGTGAGCGTAAAGCTGTGCACCATTTGGCGGTACTATCTGAGCATGGGCCTGAGCCTATGCAATGTGATAGGACTTTGACCAGAGCTGAACGGCAAGAACACAGACGTCGGAATGGGCTATGTTTTTACTGTGGTGATTCCACTCATGCTATCTCCGATTGTCGTAAGCGCACTAAGCGGTTCGCTAGGTCTGCCACCATTGGTACGGTACAGTCTAAATTTCTATTCTCTGTTACTCTGATTTGCTCTTTGTCATCCTATTCTGTTATGGCATTTGTAGATTCAGGCGCTGCCCTGAATTTGATGGACTTGGAGTATGCTAGGCGCTGTGGGTTTTTCTTGGAGCCCTTGCAGTATCCTATTCCATTGAGAGGAATTGATGCTATGCCTTTGGCCAAGAATAAGCCTCAGTATTGGACCCAATTGACCATGTGCATGGCTCCTGCACATCAGGAGGATATCCGCTTTCTGGTGTTGCATAATCTGCATGATGTGGTCGTTTTGGGGTTGCCATGGCTACAGGTTCATAATCCAGTATTGGACTGGAAATCTATGTCTGTGTCCAGCTGGGGTTGCCAGGGGGTACATAGTGATGTTCCATTTTTGTCTATTTCGTCTTCCACTCCTTCTGAAGTTCCAGAGTTTTTGTCGGATTATCGGGATGTATTTGATGAGCCCAAAGCCAGTGCCCTACCTCCTTATAGGGATTGCGATTGTGCAATTAATTTGATTCCTGGTAGTAAGTTTCCTAAGGGCCGATTGTTCAATTTATCTGTGCCAGAACACGCCGCTATGCGGAGTTATATAAAGGAATCCTTGGAGAAAGGCCATATTCGCCCGTCGTCATCACCGTTAGGACCAGGGTTCTTTTTTGTGGCCAAGAAGGATGGTTCTTTGAGACCTTGTATTGATTACCGCCTTCTTAATAAAATTACAGTCAAATTTCAGTATCCTTTGCTGTTGCTGTCTGATTTGTTTGCTCGTATTAAAGGGGCTAGTTGGTTCACCAAGATAGATCTTCGAGGGGCGTATAATCTTGTGCGTATTAAACAAGGCGATGAATGGAAAACGGCATTTAATATGCCCGAGGGCCATTTTGAGTACCTGGTTATGCCATTCGGGCTTTCCAATGCTCCATCAGTATTTCAGTCCTTTATGCATGACATCTTCCGAGAGTACCTGGATAAATTCCTGATTGTGTATTTGGATGATATTTTGGTCTTTTCGGATGATTGGGAGTCTCATGTGAAGCAGGTCAGAATGGTGTTCCAGGTCCTTCGTGCGAATTCCTTGTTTGTGAAGGGGTCAAAGTGTCTCTTTGGAGTTCAGAAGGTTTCATTTTTGGGGTTCCTTTTTTCCCCTTCTACTATCGAGATGGACCCTGTTAAAGTCCAGGCCATTTACGATTGGACTCAGCCGACATCTGTGAAGAGCCTGCAAAAGTTCCTGGGCTTTGCTAATTTTTATCGGCGCTTCATCGCTAATTTTTCTACTGTTGCTAAACCGTTGACTGATTTGACCAAGAAGGGTGCTGATGTGGTCAATTGGTCTTCTGCGGCTGTAGAAGCTTTCCAGGAGTTGAAGCGTCGTTTTTCTTCTGCCCCTGTGTTGTGCCAGCCAGATGTTTCGCTTCCGTTTCAGGTTGAGGTTGATGCTTCTGAGATTGGAGCAGGGGCTGTTTTGTCGCAAAGAAGTTCTGATGGCTCGGTGATGAAGCCATGTGCTTTCTTTTCTAGAAAGTTTTCACCTGCTGAGCGTAACTATGATGTTGGTAATCGTGAATTGTTGGCCATGAAGTGGGCATTCGAGGAGTGGCATTATTGGCTGGAAGGAGCCAAGCATCACGTGGTGGTCTTGACAGATCACAAGAATTTGACTTATCTTGAGTCTGCCAAACGGTTGAATCCGAGACAGGCTCGATGGTCGTTATTTTTCTCCCGTTTTGATTTTGTGGGTTCGTACCTTCCGGGCTCTAAGAATGTGAAGGCTGATGCCCTGTCAAGGAGTTTTGTGCCTGACTCTCCGGGTGTTCCTGAGCCGGTGGGTATTCTCAAAGAGGGGGTTATTTTGTCTGCCATCTCCTCTGATTTGCGGCGGGTGCTGCAAAAATTTCAGGCTGATAGACCTGACCGTTGCCCAGCGGAGAAACTGTTTGTCCCTGATAGATGGACTAGTAGAGTTATCTCTGAGATTCATTGTTCAGTGTTGGCTGGGCATCCTGGAATCTTTGGTACCAGAGATTTGGTGGCTAGATCCTTCTGGTGGCCGTCTTTGTCGCGGGATGTGCGTTCTTTTGTGCAGTCCTGTGGGACTTGTGCTCGGGCTAAGCCCTGCTGTTCTCGTGCCAGTGGGTTGCTTTTGCCCTTGCCGGTCCCGAAGAGGCCCTGGACGCATATTTCTATGGATTTTATTTCGGATCTCCCCGTCTCTCAAAAGATGTCGGTCATTTGGGTGGTTTGTGATCGCTTTTCTAAGATGGTCCATTTGGTACCTTTGTCTAAATTGCCTTCCTCCTCTGATTTGGTGCCATTATTTTTCCAGCATGTGGTTCGTTTACATGGTATCCCGGAGAACATCATTTCTGACAGAGGTTCTCAGTTTGTTTCAAGGTTTTGGCGATCCTTTTGTGCTAGGATGGGCATTGATTTGTCTTTTTCCTCGGCTTTCCATCCTCAGACAAATGGCCAAACCGAACAAACTAATCAAACTTTGGAAACATGTCTGAGATGCTTTGTTTCTGCTGATCAGGATGATTGGGTGTCCTTTTTGCCGTTGGCTGAGTTCGCCCTTAATAATCGGGCCAGCTCGGCTACTTTGGTTTCGCCGTTTTTCTGCAATTCTGGTTTCCATCCTCGTTTCTCTTCAGGGCAGGTTGAGTCTTCAGACTGTCCTGGTGTAGATACTGTGGTGGATAGGTTGCAGCAGATTTGGACTCATGTTTTGGACAATTTGACATTGTCCCAGGAGAAGGCTCAACGTTTCGCTAACCGCCGGCGCTGTGTGGGTCCCCGACTTCGTGTTGGGGATTTAGTAACATAGTAACATAGTTAGTAAGGCCGAAAAAAGACATTTGTCCATCCAGTTCAGCCTATATTCCATCATAATAAATACCCAGATCTACGTCCTTCTACAGAACCTAATAATTGTATGATACAATATTGTTCTGCTCCAGGAAGACATCCAGGCCTCTCTTGAACCCCTCGACTGAGTTCGCCATCACCACCTCCTCAGGCAAGCAATTCCAGATTCTCACTGCCCTAACAGTAAAGAATCCTCTTCTATGTTGGTGGAAAAACCTTCTCTCCTCCAGACGCAAAGAATGCCCCCTTGTGCCCGTCACCTTCCTTGGTATAAACAGATCCTCAGCGAGATATTTGTATTGTCCCCTTATATACTTATACATGGTTATTAGATCGCCCCTCAGTCGTCTTTTTTCTAGACTAAATAATCCTAATTTCGCTAATCTATCTGGGTATTGTAGTTCTCCCATCCCCTTTATTAATTTTGTTGCCCTCCTTTGTACTCTCTCTAGTTCCATTATATCCTTCCTGAGCACCGGTGCCCAAAACTGGACACAGTACTCCATGTGCGGTCTAACTAGGGATTTGTACAGAGGCAGTATAATGCTCTCATCATGTGTATCCAGACCTCTTTTAATGCACCCCATGATCCTGTTTGCCTTGGCAGCTGCTGCCTGGCACTGGCTGCTCCAGGTAAGTTTATAATTAACTAGGATCCCCAAGTCCTTCTCCCTGTCAGATTTACCCAGTGGTTTCCCGTTCAGTGTGTAATGGTGATATTGATTCCCTCTTCCCATGTGTATAACCTTACATTTATCATTGTTAAACCTCATCTGCCACCTTTCAGCCCAAGTTTCCAACTTATCCAGATCCATCTGTAGCAGAATACTATCTTCTCTTGTATTAACTGCTTTACATAGTTTTGTATCATCTGCAAATATCGATATTTTACTGTGTAAACCTTCTACCAGATCATTAATGAATATGTTGAAGAGAACAGGTCCCAATACTGACCCCTGCGGTACCCCACTGGTCACCCAGTTAGAGACTATACCATTTATAACCACCCTCTGATTTCTATCACTAAGCCAGTTACTAACCCATTTACACACATTTTCCCCCAGACCAAGCATTCTCATTTTGTGTACCAACCTCTTGTGCGGCACGGTATCAAACGCTTTGGAAAAATCGAGATATACCACGTCCAATGACTCACCGTGGTCCAGTCTATAGCTTACCTCTTCATAAAAACTGATTAGATTGGTTTGACAGGAGCGATTTCTCATAAACCCATGCTGATATGGAGTTAAACAGTTATTCTCATTGAGATAATCCAGAATAACATCCCTCAGAAACCCTTCAAATATTTTACCAACAATAGAGGTTAGACTTACTGGCCTATAATTTCCAGGTTCACTTTTAGAGCCCTTTTTGAATATTGGCACCACATTTGCTATGCGCCAGTCCTGCGGAACAGACCCTGTCGCTATAGAGTCACTAAAAATAAGAAATAATGGTTTATCTATTACATTACTTAGTTCTCTTAGTACTCGTGGGTGTATGCCATCCGGACCCGGAGATTTGTCTATTTTAATCTTATTTAGCCGGTTTCGCACCTCTTCTTGGGTTAGATTGGTGACCCTTAATATAGGGTTTTCATTGTTTCTTGGGATTTCACCTAGCATTTCATTTTCCACCGTGAATACCGTGGAGAAGAAGGTGTTTAATATGTTAGCTTTTTCCTCGTCATCTACAACCATTCTTTCCTCACTATTTTTTAAGGGGCCTACATTTTCAGTTTTTATTCTTTTACTATTGATATAGTTGAAGAACAGTTTGGGATTAGTTTTACTCTCCTTAGTAATGTGCTTCTCTGTTTCCTTTTTGGCAGCTTTAATTAGTTTTTTAGATAAAGTATTTTTCTCCCTATAGTTTTTTAGAGCTTCAATGGTGCCATCCTGCTTTAGTAGTGCAAATGCTTTCTTTTTACTGTTAATTGCCTGTCTTACTTCTTTGTTTAGCCACATTGGGTTTTTCCTATTTCTAGTCCTTTTATTCCCACAAGGTATAAACCGCTTACACTGCCTATTTAGGATGTTCTTAAACATTTCCCATTTATTATCTGTATTCTCATTTCTGAGGATATTGTCCCAGTCTACCAGATTAAGGGCATCTCTAAGCTGTTCAAACTTTGCCTTCCTAAAGTTCAATGTTTTTGTGACTCCCTGACAAGTCCCCCTAGTGAAAGACAGGTGAAACTGCACAATATTGTGGTCGCTATTTCCTAAATGCCCAACCACCTGCAGATTTGTTATTCTGTCAGGTCTATTAGATAGTATTAGGTCTAAAAGTGCTGCTCCTCTGGTTGGATTCTGCACCAATTGTGAAAGATAATTTTTCTTGGTTATTAGCAGAAACCTGTTGCCTTTATGGGTTTCACAGGTTTCTGTTTCCCAGTTAATATCCGGGTAGTTAAAGTCCCCCATAACCAGGACCTCATTATGGGTTGCAGCTTCATCTATCTGCTTTAGAAGTAGACTTTCCATGCTTCCTGTTATATTTGGGGGTTTGTAACAGACCCCAATGAGAATTTTGTTACCATTTTTCCCTCCATGAATTTCAACCCATATGGACTCGACATCCTCATTCCCTTCGCTAATATCCTCCCTTAAAGTGGACTTTAGACAAGACTTTACATAGAGACAAACCCCTCCTCCTCTCCGATTTTTACGATCCTTTCTAAACAGACTGTAACCCTGTAAGTTAACTGCCCAGTCATAGCTTTCATCTAACCATGTCTCGGTTATTCCCACTATGTCAAAGTTACCTGTAGATATTTCTGCTTCTAGTTCTTCCATCTTGTTTGTCAGGCTTCTGGCGTTTGCGAGCATGCAGTTTAGAGGATTTTGTTTTGTTCCAATCTCCTCACTGTGGATTGTTTTAGAAATGTTCTTGCCTCCCTTCTGAGTATGTTTTCCTGGGTCGTCTTTGTTCGAGTCTAATGTTTTTCTTCCCGTCCCCTCTTCTTCTAGTTTAACGCCCTCCTGATGAGTGTAGCGAGTCTTCTGGCGAATGTGTGTTTCCCAGGTTTGTTGAGGTGTAGTCCGTCTCTGGCGAGGAGTCCATCATACCAGTAATTCACACCGTGGTCCAGGAATCCAAATCCTTGTTGTCTGCACCATCGTCTTAGCCAGTTGTTTGCATCAAGGATCCTGTTCCATCTCCTGGTGCCATGCCCGTCTACTGGAAGGATAGAAGAAAAAACTACCTGTGCATCCAGTTCCTTTACTTTCTTCCCCAACTCTTCAAAGTCTTTGCAGATTGTCGGTAGGTCCTTCCTTGCCGTGTCATTGGTGCCAACATGTATCAGAAGAAATGGGTGGACGTCCTTGGAGCTGAAGAGCTTTGGTATCCTATCGGTCACATCCTTGATCATCGCACCTGGAAGGCAGCATACTTCTCTTGCAGTTATGTCCGGTCTGCAGATGGCTGCTTCGGTGCCTCTCAGTAGTGAGTCTCCCACCACCACCACTCTTCGTTGCTTCTTGGCTGTACTTTTTGCTGTCACTTGTTGCTGTGTGCCCTTTTCTTTTTTGCTTGCTGGTATTGCTTCATTCTTCGGTGTGCCATCTTCATCCTCTACAAAGATTTGATATCGGTTCTTCAGTTGTGTGGTTGGTGATTTCTCCATGGTCTTCTTGCTTCTTTTGGTCACATGCTTCCACTCATCTGCTTTTGGAGGTTCTCTGACACTTTTTGCACCTTCTGTGACCAGTAGAGATGCTTCTGTTCTGTCTAGAAAGTCTTCATTCTCTTTGATGAGTTTCAAAGTTGCTATTCTTTCTTCCAGACCCCGCACCTTTTCTTCTAAAAGGGCCACTAGTCTACACTTCTGACAGGTGAAATTTAATTCTTCTTCTGGATTTGGTTTGGTTGTCGTCTCGTTATGTTCCTTTGAAGGTTTCCTCTCCTAAGTTTAAGCCTCGTTTCATTGGTCCGTATAAGATTTCTGAGGTTATCAATCCTGTGTCATTTCGTTTGGCCCTTCCTGGTTCTTTTGCCATCCATAATGTGTTCCATAGGTCGTTATTGCGGAGATACGTGGCGCCTGTGGTTCCATCCGTTGATCCTCCTGCCCCAGTGTTGGTTGAGGGGGACTTGGAGTATGTGGTGGAGAAGATTTTGGATTCTCGTGTTTCGAGACGGAAACTCCAGTACCTGGTCAAGTGGAAGGGTTATGGTCAGGAAGATAATTCCTGGGTTTTTGCCTCTGATGTTCATGCTGCCGATCTGGTTTGTGCCTTTCATTTGGCTCGTCCTGGTCGGCCTGGGGGCTCTGGTGAGGGTTCGGTGACCCCTCCTCAAGGGGGGGGGGTACTGTTGTGAATTCTGTTGTCGGGCTCCCTCCTGTGGTCATGAATGGTACTTCGGCTGGTTCTGTCCATGGACTTCCTCTGGTGGGTGTTTCTGAGTTTCACAGGTGACGAGGTTAATTCGTTAGCTGGCTGCTCTGTTATGATAGGAAATTCAGTAACACAATGTACATAGCGATCAGAGCACATACAGTGATCTGACAATAACCCAAAATAATAGAACGAGCTCTGAGACGTGGGAACTCTGTAGACCGCAATTCCTGATCCTCTCCAAACACAACTAGAGGCAGCTGTGGATTGCGCCTAACGCTCCCTATGCAACTCGGCACAGCCTGAGAAACTAACTAGCCTGAAGATAGAAAAATCAGCCTACCTTGCCTCAGAGAAACACCCCAAAGGAAAAGGCAGCCCCCCACATATAATGACTGTGAGTAAGATGAAAAGACAAACGTAGGGATGAAATAGATTCAGCAAAGTGAGGACCGATATTCTAGACAGAACGAGGATAGTAAAGATAACTTTGCGGTCTACATAAAACCCTAAAGAAAACCACGCAAAGGGGGCAAAAAAACCCTCCGTACCGAACTAACGGCACGGAGGTACACCCCTTGCGTCCCAGAGCTTCCAGCAAAACAAATAGACAAGCTGGACAGAAAAAATAGCAACAAATAGCAAAGAAGCACTTAGCTATGCAGAGCAGCAGGCCACAGGAATGATCCAGAGAAACACAAGTCCAACACTGGAACATAAACAGGAAGCATGGATCAAAGCATCAGGTGGAGTTAAGTAGAGAAGCAGCTAACGACCTCACCAGATCACCTCAGGGAGGAAACTCAGAAGCTGCAGTACCACTTTCCTCCACAAACGGAAGCTCCCAGAGAGAATCAGCCGAAGTACCACTTGTGACCACAGGAGTGAACTCTGCCACAGAATTCACAACACTGCTCTATTTAACTCCACTTAGATCTCTGCTCCAGGCCACCTGTCAATGTTCCAGTATTGGTCTAGTTCACTCCTGGATCGTTCTTGTGACCTGTCTTCCCATCAGAAGCTAAGTTCCAGCTTGTATTTCTTTGGTTTGCTATTTTTCTGTCCAGCTTGCTATTTAATTTGTTGTCTTGCTTGCTGGAAGCTCTGGGACGCAGAGGGAGCGCCTCCGCACCGTGAGTCGGTGCGGAGGGTCTTTTTGCGCCATCTGCGTGGTCTTTTTGTAGGTTTTTGTGCTGACCGCAAAGTAACCTTTCCTATCCTCGCTCTGTTCAGTAAGTCAGGCCTCACTTTGCTACATCTATTTCATCTGTGTTTGTATTTTCATCTTTACTCACAGTCATTATATGTGGGGGGCTGCCTTTTCCTTTGGGGAATTTCTCTGAGGCAAGGTAGGCTTTATTTTTCTATCTTCAGGGCTAGCTAGTTTCTTAGGCTGTGCCGAGTTGCATAGGGAGCGTTAGGCGCAATCCACGGCTATTTCTAGTGTGTTTGATAGGTTTAGGGATTGCGGACAGCAGAGTTCCCACGTCCCAGAGCTTGTCCTTATTATCAGTAACTATCAGGTCATTCCGTGTGCTCTTAACCACCAGGTCCATTATAGTCCTGACCACCAGGTCATAACAGATCTCGCTCCTGGGCCGGCTGTAGTGATCCCGCTCCTGGGCCCGCTGTAGTGATCTCGCTCCTGGGCCGGCTGTAGTGGGCCGGCTGTAGTGATCCCGCTCCTGGGCCGCTGTAGTGATCTCGCTCCTGGGCCGGCTGTAGTGATCTCGCTCCTGGGCCGGCTGTAGTGATCTCGCTCCTGGGCCGGCTGTAGTGATCCCGCTCCTGGGCCGGCTGTAGTGATCCCACTCCTGGGCCGCTGTAGTGATCCTGGGCCTGCATTCCTGATATCAGTAACCGTCACCCGGCTATGTACTTCTGGGTGTTGATCTTCCCCACCTCCTCCATATCACTGGCCTCAGCCAGCGCCGCTCAGTGAGCTCTAAACTCTCCAGATCTTCAATGCTCCTCAGTGTTTCCAGCTGCAGATTTAGATCCACTATCTCAGCTTCCGAACATGTAACTCGCTGACATCGGGCGCAGATATATTCACCTTGAAACGGCTGTTCAAGGCCTGGAGACATCTCACAAGACGCGGGAGCATCGACCATGGAGCACAAACTAATGGGGACAAACCGTGCAGATAAAGGCAGGAAAACGCCAAACTAAGCTCTTAATCATCTTTATTTTTATATAGCGCCAACATATTCCGCAGCGCTTTACAGTGTGCACACATTATCATCGCTGTCACCATTGGGGCTCACAATCTAATGTTATAGTATGATATTGTGTTTAACTATGCGCTTATCTGCAGCCCCCAGCAGTTAAAATGCAGAAATTCAGCCCCCTGCTTCGCTCCACTACCTCGCTTGGAATCACTGCAACTTGTAGTTCTCCAATCAGCCAAGAGATTGGACATGCGCCCAGAAGCATCATGTGTTCCCACCGACTCTGCAGTAAGACACAGAATCCCTGCTGGGTGGCACCACAAATCCCAGCCACACTAATGATACAGTACGGTGCCTGCATCCCCAAGTGCTGTCCGCAGGGCAAGTGTGGCGCCACCGTGTGGTAAAAATCATGGTAGAGTTAAAATGAAGGTTAAACGTTTATCCATATTGTTTACTATGAAGTTTATGTTGTTTTTATCATTTCATCTTTTCTCCATTCAGGTTCCTACAATAAAGGATCCTCTGCTGATAACGTCTCTGCGGGAATCTTCCTGATCAATGTGTCAGGGATGAATAAGGACAGAGGCAAAATGGCGGAGAGGATAATAAACCTCACCCTGGAGATAATCTTCCATCTTACCGGAGAGGTGAGAGGCTCTGATGTCATCACATGACCTCATTATCTATGGGAATAACAGGTGATATGACCGGAGAGGTGAGAGTCTCTGGTGTCATCACATGACCTCATTATTTATGGGAATAACGGGATATGAATGGAGAGGTGAGAGGCTCTGATGTCATCACATGACCTCATCATCTATGCGAATAACAGGGGATATGACCGGAGAGGTGAGAGGTTCTGATGTCATCACATGACCTCATTATCTATGGGAATAACGGGATATGACCGGAGAGGTGAGAGGCTCTGATGTCATCACATGACCTCATTATCTATGGGAATAACAGGGGATATGACCGGAGAGGTGAGAGGCTCTGGTGTCATCACATGACCTCATTATCTATGGGAATAACAGGATATGACCGGAGAGGTGAGAGGTTCTGATGTCATCACATGACCTCATTATCTATGGGAATAACGGGATATGACCGGAGAGGTGAGAGGCTCTGATGTCATCACATGACCTCATTATCTATGGGAATAACAGGGGATATGACCGGAGAGGTGAGAGGCTCTGGTGTCATCACATGACATTATCTATTGGAATAACAGGATATGACCGGAGAGGTGAGAGGCTCTGATGTCATCACATGACCTCATTATCTATTGGAATAACAGGATATGACCGGAGAGGTGAAAGGCTCCGATGATATCACATGACCTCATTATCTATGGGAATAACGGGATATGAATGGAGAGGTGAGAGGCTCTGATGTCATCACATGAGCTCATTATCTATGGGAATAACAGGATATGATCGGAGAGGTGAGAGGCTCTGATGTCATCACATGACCTCATTATCTATGGGAATAACAGGGGATATGACCGGAGAGGTGAGAGGTTCTGATGTCATCACATGAGCTCATTATCTATGGGAATAACAGGATATGATCGGAGAGGTGAGAGGCTCTGATGTCATCACATGATCTCATTATCTATGGGAATAACAGGATATGATCGGAGAGGTGAGAGGTTCTGGTGTCATCACATGATCTCATTATCTATGGGAATAACAGGGGATATGACCGGAGAGGTGAGAGGTTCTGGTGTCATCACATGACCTCATTATCTATGGGAATAACAGGTGATATGACCGGAGAGGTGAGAGGTTCTGGTGTCATCACATGACCTCATTATCTATGGGAATAACAGGTGATATGACCGGAGAGGTGAGAGGTTCTGGTGTCATCACATGACTTCATTATCTATGGGAATAACGGGATATGACCGGAGAGGTGAGAGGTTCTGGTGTCATCACATTACCTCTTTATCTATGGGAATAACAGGGGATATGACCGGAGAGGTGAGAGGCTCCGATGACATCACATGACCTCATTATCTATGGGAATAACGGGATATGACCGGAGAGGTGAGAGGCTCTGATGTCATCACATGACCTCATTATCTATGGGAATAACAGGTGATATGGTCGGAGAGGTGAGAGGCTCTGATGTCATCACATGACCTCATTATCTATGGGAATAACAGGTGATATGACCGGAGAGGTGAGAGGCTCTGATGTCATCACATGACCTCATTATTTATGGGAATAACGGGATATGAATGGAGAGGTGAGAGGCTCTGATGTCATCACTTGACCTCATTATCTATGGGAATAACAGGGGATATGACCGGAGAGGTGAGAGGTTCTGGTGTCATCACATGACATCATTATCTATTGGAATAACAGGATATGACCGGAGAGGTGAGAGGCTCTGATGTCATCACATGACCTCTTTATCTATTGGAATAACAGGATATGACCGGAGAGGTGAAAGGCTCCGATGACATCACATGACCTCATTATCTATGGGAATAATAGGTGATATGACCGGTGAGGTGAGAGGCTCTGATGTCATTACATGACCTCATTATCTATGGGAATAACGGGATATGATCGGAGAGGTGAGAGGCTCTGATGTCATCACATGACCTCATTATCTATGGGAATAACAGGTGATATGATCGGAGAGGTGAGAGGCTCTGATGTCATCACATGAGCTCATTATCTATGGGAATAACAGGATATGACCGGAGAGGTGAGAGGCTCTTATGTCATCACATGACCTCGTTATATATGGGAATAACAGGGGATATGACTGGAGAGGTGAGAGGCTCTGATGTCATCACATGACCTCATTATCTATGGGAATAACAGGTGATATGACCGGAGAGGTGAGAGGCTCTGATGTCATCACATGACCTCATTATCTATGGGAATAACAGGTGATATGACCGGAGAGGTGAGAGGCTCTGATGTCATCACATGACCTCATTATCTATGGGAATAACGGGATATGACCGGAGAGGTGAGAGGTTCTGGTGTCATCACATGACCTAATTATCTATAGGAATAACAGGGGATATGACCGGAGAGGTGAGAGGCTCTGATGTCATCACATGATCTCATTATCTATGGGAATAACGGGATATGACCGGAGAGGCTAGAGGCTCTGATGTCATCACATGACCTCATTATCTAAGGGAATTACAGGGGATATGACCGGAGAGGTGAGAGGCTCTGATGTCATCACATGATGTCATTAACTATGGGAATAAAGGGATATGACCAGAGAGGTGAGAGGTTCTGGTGTCATCACATGACCTCATTATCTATGGGAATAACAGGTGATATGACCGGAGAGGTGAGAGGCTCTGATGTCATCACATGACCTCATTATCTATGGGAATAACAGGTGATATGACCGGAGAGGTGAGAGGCTCTGATGTCATCACATGACCTCATTATCTATGGGAATAACAGGGGATATGACCGGAGAGGGGAGAGGCTCTGATGTCATTACATGACCTCATTATCTACGGGAATAACCGGATATGACCGGAGAGGTGAGAGGTTCTGATGTCATCACATGACCTCATTGTCTACGGGAATAACAGGGGATATGACCGGAGAGGTGAGAGGCTCTGATGTCATCACATGACCTCATTATCCATGGGAATAACAGGGGATATGACCGGAGAGGTGAGAGGCTCTGGTGTCATCACATGACCTCATTATCTATGGGAATAACGGGATATGACCGGAGAGGTGAGAGGCTCTGATGTCATCACATAACCTCATTATCTATGGGAATAACGGGATATGACCGGAGAGGTGAGAGGCTCGGATGTCGTCACATGACCTCATTATCTATGGGAATAACGGGGGATATGACCGGAGAGGTGAGAGGTTCTGGTGTCATCACATGATCTCATTATCTATGGGAATAACAGGTGATATGACCGGAGAGGTGAGAGGTTCTGGTGTCATCACATGACCTCATTATCTATGGGAATAACTGGATATGACCGGAGAGGTGAGAGGTTCTGGTGTCATCACATTACCTCATTATCTATGGGAATAACAGGATATGACCGGAGAGGTGAGAGGCTCTGATGTCATCACATGACCTCATTATCTATGGGAATAACAGGATATGACCGGAGAGGTGAGAGGCTCTGATGTCATCACATGACCTCATTATCTATGGGAATAACAGGATATGACCGGAGAGGTGAGAGGCTCTGATGTCATCACATGACCTCATTATCTAAGGGAATAACAGGACATGACGGAGAGGTGAGAGGCTCTGATGTCATCACATGACCTCATTATTTATGGGAATAACAGGGGATATGACCGGAGAGGGGAGAGGCTCTGATGTCATTACATGACCTCATTATCTACGGGAATAACAGGATATGACCGGAGAGGTGAGAGGTTACGATGTCATCACATGACCTCATTGTCTACGGGAATAACAGGGGATATGACCGGAGAGGTGAGAGGCTCTGATGTCATCACATGACCTCATTATCTATGGGAATAACGGGATATGACCGGAGAGGTGAGAAGCTCTGATGTCATCACATGACATCATTATCTATGGGAATAACGGGATATGACCGGAGAGGTGAGAGGCTCTGATGTCATCACATGACCTCATTATCTATGGGAATAACGGGATATGACCGGAGAGGTAAGAGGCTCTGATGTCATCACATGAACTCATTATCTATGGGAATAACAGATGTTATGAACGGAGAGGTGAGAGGTTCTGGTGTCATCACATGACCTCATTATCTATGGGAATAAAAGGTGATATGACCGGAGAGGTGAGAGTCTCTGGTGTCATCACATGACCTCATTATCTATGGGAATAACGGGATATGACCGGAGAGGTGAGAGGTTCTGGTGTCATCACATTACCTCTTTATCTATGGGAATAACAGGGGATATGACCGGAGAGGTGAGAGGCTCGGATGTCATCACATGACCTCATTATCTATGGGAATAACAGGTGATATGACCGGAGAGGTGAGAGGCTCTGATGTCATCACATGACCTCATTATCTATGGGAATAACAGGTGATATGACCGGAGAGGTGAGAGGCTCGGATGTCATCACATGACCTCATTATCTATGGGAATAACGGGATATGACCGGAGAGGTGAGAGGCTCTGATGTCATCACATGACCTCATTATCTATGGGAATAACGGGATATGACCGGAGAGGTGAGAGGCTCGGATGTCGTCACATGGCCTCATTATCTACGGGAATATTGGGATATGACCGGAGAGGTGAGAGGCTCTGATGTCATCACATTACCTCATTATCTATGGGAATAACAGGATATGACCGGAGAGGTGAGAGGCTCTGATGTCATCACATGACTTCATTATCTATGGGAATAACAGGACATGACCGGAGAGGTGAGAGGCTCCGATGACATCACATGCCCTCATTATCTATGGGAATAACAGGTGATATGACCGGAGAGGTGAGAGGCTCTGATGTCATCACATGACCTCATTATCTATGGGAATAACAGGGGATATGACCGGAGAGGTGAGAGGCTCTGATGTCATCACATGACCTCATTATCTGTGGGAATAACGGGATATGACCGGAGAGGTGAGAGGTTCTGGTGTCATCACATTACCTCTTTATCTATGGGAATAACAGGGGATATGACCGGAGAGGTGAAAGGCTCTGATGTCATCACATGACCTCATTATCTATGGGAATAACAGGTGATATGACCGGAGAGGTGAGAGGCTCGGATGTCATCACATGACCTCATTATCTGTGGGAATAACGGGATATGACCGGAGAGGTGAGAGGCTCTGATGTCATCACATGACCTCATTATCTATGGCAATAACGGGATATGACCGGAGAGGTGAGAGGCTCGGATGTCGTCACATGGCCTCATTATCTACGGGAATATTGGGATATGACCGGAGAGGTGAGAGGCTCTGATGTCATCACATGACCTCATTATCTATGGGAATAACAGGATATGACCGGAGAGGTGAGAGGCTCTGATGTCATCACATGACTTCATTATCTATGGGAATAACAGGACATGACCGGAGAGGTGAGCGGCTCCGATGACATCACATGCCCTCATTATCTATGGGAATAACAGGTGATATGACCGGAGAGGTGAGAGGCTCTGATGTCATCACATGACCTCATTATCTATGGGAATAACAGGGGATATGACCGAAAAGGTGAGAGGTTCTTGTGTCATCACATGACCTCATTATCTATGGTAATAACAGGGGATATGACCGGAGAGGTGAGAGGCTCTGGTGTCATCACATGACCTCATTATCTATAGGAATAACGGGATATGACCGGAGAGGTGAGAGGTTCTGGTGTCATCACACGACCTCATTATTTATGGGAATAACAGGGGATATGACCGGAGAGGGGAGAGGCTCTGATGTCATCACATGACCTCATTATCTATGGGAATAACAGGGGATATGACCGGAGAGGTGAGAGGCTCTGATGTCATCACTTGACCTCATTATCTATGGGAATAACAGGTGATATGACCGGAGAGGTGAGAGGTTCTGGTGTCATCACATGACCTCATTATCTATGGGAATAACGGGATATGACCGGAGAGGTGAGAGGCTCTGATGTCATCACATGACCTCATTATCTATGGGAATAACGGGATATGACCGGAGAGGTGAGAGGCTCGGATGTCGTCACATGGCCTCATTATCTACGGGAATATTGGGATATGACCGGAGAGGCGAGAGGCTCTGATGTCATCACATGACCTCAATATCTATGGGAATGACAGGTGATATGACCGGAGAGGTGAGAGGCTCTGATGTCATCACTTGACCTCATTATCTATGGGAATAACAGGTGATATGACCGGAGAGGTGAGAGGTTCTGGTGTCATCACATGACCTCATTATCTATGGGAATAACGGGATATGACCGGAGAGGTGAGAGGCTCTGATGTCATCACATGACCTCATTATCTATGGGAATAACGGGATATGACCGGAGAGGTGAGAGGCTCGGATGTCGTCACATGGCCTCATTATCTACGGGAATATTGGGATATGACCGGAGAGGTGAGAGGCTCTGATGTCGTCACATGACCTCATTATCTATGGGAATAACAGGACATGACCGGAGAGGTGAGAGGCTCTGATGTCATCACATGACCTCATTATCTATGGGAATAACAGGACATGACCGGAGAGGTGAGAGGCTCTGATGTCATCACATGACCTCATTATCTATGGGAATAACAGGTGATATGACTGGAGAGGTGAGAGGCTCGGATGTCATCACATGACCTCATTATCTATAGGAATAACAGGGGATATGACCGGAGAGGTGAGAGGCTCTGATGTCATCACATGATCTCATTATCTATGGGAATAACAGGGGATATGACCGGAGAGGTGAGAGGCTCTGATGTCATCACATGACCTCATTATCTGCGGGAATAACGGAATATGACCGGAGAGGTGAGAGGTTCTGATGTCATCACATGACCTCATTATCTATGGGAATAACAGGGGATATGACCGGAGAGGTGAGAGGCTCTGATGTCATCACATGACCTCATTATCTATGGGAGTAACAGGATATGACCGGAGAGGTGAGAGGCTCTGATGTCATCACATGACCTCATTATCTATGGGAATAACAGGGGATATGACGGAGAGGTGAGAGGCTTTGATGTCATCACATGACCTCATTATCTATGGGAATAACGGGATATGACCGGAGAGGTGAGAGGCTCTGATGTCATCACATGACCTCATTATCCATGGGAATAACGGGATATGACCGGAGAGGTGAGAGGCTCTGATGTCATCACATGACCTCATTATCTATGGGAATAACGGGATATGACCGGAGAGGTGAGAGGCTCTGATGTCATCACATGACCTCATTATCTATGGGAATAACAGGTGATATGACCGGAGAGGTGAGAGGCTCTGATGTCATCACAGGAACTCATTATCTATGGGAATAACAGGTGATATGACCGGAGAGGTGAGAGTCTCTGGTGTCATCACATGACCTCATTATTTATGGGAATAATGGGATATGAGCGGAGAGGTGAGAGGCTCTGATGTCATCACATGATCTCATTATCTATGGGAATAACAGGGGATATGACCGGAGAGGTGAGAGGCTCTGATGTCATCACATGACCTCATTATCTACGGGAATAACGGAATATGACCGGAGAGGTGAGAGGTTCTGATGTCATCACATGACCTCATTATCTATGGGAGTAACAGGTGATATGACCGGAGAGGTGAGAGGCTCTGATGTCATCACATGACCTCATTATCTATGGGAGTAACAGGATATGACCGGAGAGGTGAGAGGCTCTGATGTCATCACATGACCTCATTATCTATGGGAATAACAGGATATGACGGAGAGGTGAGAGGCTCTGATGTCATCACATGACCTCATCTATGGGAATAACAGGATATGACCAGAGAGGTGAGAGGTTCTGGTGTCATCACATGACCTCATTATCTATGGGAATAACAGGATATGACGGAGAGGTGAGAGGCTCTGATGTCATCACATGACCTCATTATTTATGGGAATAACAGGGGATATGACCGGAGAGGTGAGAGGCTCTGGTGTCATCACATGACCTCATTATCTATGGGAGTAACAGGATATGACCGGAGAGGTGAGAGGCTCCGATGACATCACATGCCCTCATTATCTATGGGAATAACAGGTGATATGACCGGAGAGGTGAGAGGCTCTGATGTCATCACATGACCTCATTATCTATGGGAATAACAGGGGATATGACCGGAGAGGTGAGAGGCTCTGATGTCATCACATGACCTCATTATCTGTGGGAATAACGGGATATGACCGAAAAGGTGAGAGGTTCTTGTGTCATCACATGACCTCATTATCTATGGTAATAACAGGGGATATGACCGGAGAGGAGAGAGGCTCTGGTGTCATCACATGACCTCATTATCTATAGGAATAACGGGATATGACCGGAGAGGTGAGAGGTTCTGGTGTCATCACATGACCTCATTATTTATGGGAATAACAGGGGATATGACCGGAGAGGGGAGAGGCTCTGATGTCATTACATGACCTCATTGTCTACGGGAATAACGGGATATGACCGGAGAGGTGAGAGGCTCTGATGTCATCACATGACCTCATTATCTATGGGAATGACAGGTGATATGACCGGAGAGGTGAGAGGCTCTGATGTCATCACTTGACCTCATTATCTATGGGAATAACAGGTGATATGACCGGAGAGGTGAGAGGTTCTGGTGTCATCACATGACCTCATTATCTATGGGAATAACGGGATATGACCGGAGAGGTGAGAGGCTCTGATGTCATCACATGACCTCATTATCTATGGGAATAACGGGATATGACCGGAGAGGTGAGAGGCTCGGATGTCGTCACATGGCCTCATTATCTACGGGAATATTGGGATATGACCGGAGAGGTGAGAGGCTCTGATGTCATCACATGACCTCATTATCTATGGGAATAACAGGACATGACCGGAGAGGTGAGAGGCTCTGATGTCATCACATGACCTCATTATCTATGGGAATAACAGGACATGACCGGAGAGGTGAGAGGCTCTGATGTCATCACATGACCTCATTATCTATGGGAATAACAGGTGATATGACTGGAGAGGTGAGAGGCTCGGATGTCATCACATGACCTCATTATCTGTGGGAGTAACGGGATTTGACCGAAAATGTGAAAGGTTCTTGTGTCATCACATGACCTCATTATCTATGGTAATAACAGGGGATATGACCAGAGAGGTGAGAGGCTCTGGTGTCATCACATGACCTCATTATCTATAGGAATAACAGGGGATATGACCGGAGAGGTGAGAGGCTCTGATGTCATCACATGATCTCATTATCTATGGGAATAACAGGGGATATGACCGGAGAGGTGAGAGGTTCTGATGTCATCACATGACCTCATTATCTATGGGAATAACAGGGGATATGACCGGAAAGGTGAGAGGCTCTGATGTCATCACATGACCTCATTATCTATGGGAGTAACAGGATATGACCGGAGAGGTGAGAGGCTCTGATGTCATCACATGACCTCATTATCTATGGGAATAACAGGATATGACGGAGAGGTGAGAGGCTCTGATGTCATCACATGACCTCATTATCTATGGGAATAACAGGATATGACCAGAAAGGTGAGAGGTTCTGGTGTCATCACATGACCTCATTATCTATGGGATTAACAGGATATGACGGAGAGGTGAGAGGTTCTGATGTCATCACATGACCTCATTATTTATAGGAATAACAGGGGATATGACCGGAGAGGTGAGAGGTTCTGATGTCATCACATGACCTCATTATCTACGGAATAACAGGGGATATGACCGGAGAGGTGAGAGGCTCTGATGTCATCACATGACCTCATTATCTATGGGAATAACGGGATATGACCGGAGAGGTGAGAGGCTCTGATGTCATCACATGACCTCATTATCTATGGGAATAACAGGGGATATGACCGGAGAGGTGAGAGGCTCTGATGTCATCACATGACCTCATTATCTATGGGAATAACAGGACATGACCGGAGAGGTGAGAGGCTCTGATGTCATCACATGACCTCATTATCTATGGGAATAACAGGTGATATGACTGGAGAGGTGAGAGGCTCGGATGTCATCACATGACCTCATTATCTATGGGAATAACAGGATATGACGGAGAGGTGAGAGGCTCTGATGTCATCACATGACCTCATCTATGGGAATAACAGGATATGACCAGAGAGGTGAGAGGTTCTGGTGTCATCACATGACCTCATTATCTATGGGAATAACAGGATATGACGGAGAGGTGAGAGGCTCTGATGTCATCACATGACCTCATTATTTATGGGAATAACAGGGGATATGACCGGAGAGGTGAGAGGCTCTGATGTCATTACATGACCTCATTATCTACGGGAATAACAGGATATGACCGGAGAGGTGAGAGGTTCTGATGTCATCACATGACCTCATTATCTATGGGAATAATGGGATATGACGGGAGAGGTGAGAGGCTCTGATGTCATCACATGAACTCATTATCTATGGGAATAACAGGTGATATGACCGGAGAGGTGAGAGTCTCTGGTGTCATCACATGACCTCATTATTTATGGGAATAACGGGATATGAACGGAGAGGTGAGAGGTTCTGATGTCATCACATGACCTCATTATCTATTGGAATAACAGGGGATATGACCAGAGAGGTGAGAGGTTCTGGTGTCATCACATGACCTCATTATCTATGGGAATAACAGGTGATCTGACCGGTGAGGTGAGAGGCTCTGATGTCATTACATGACCTCATTATCTATGGGAATAACGGGATATGATCGGAGAGGTGAGAGGCTCTGATGTCATCACATGACCTCATTATCTATGGGAATAACAGGTGATATGAACGGAGAGGTGAGAGGTTCTGGTGTCATCACATGACCTCATTATCTATGGGAATAACAGGTGATATGACCGGAGAGGTGAGAGGTTCTGGTGTCATCACATGACCTCATTATCTATGGGAATAACGGGATATGACCGGAGAGGTGAGAGGTTCTGGTGTCATCACATGACCTCATTATCTATGGGAATAACAGGTGATATGACCGGAGAGGTGAGAGGCTCTGATGTCATCACATGACCTCATTATCTATGGGAATAACAGGTGATATGACCGGAGAGGTGAGAGGCTCTGATGTCATCACATGATCTCATTATCTATGGGAATAACGGGATATGACCGGAGAGGTGAGAGGCTCTGATGTCATCACATGAACTCATTATCTATGGGAATAACAGGTGATATGACCGGAGAGGTTAGAGGCTCTGATGTCATTACATGACCTCATTATCTATGGTAATAACAGGGGATATGACCGGAGAGGTGAGAGGCTCTGGTGTCATCTCATGACCTCATTATCTATGGGAATAACAGGTGATATGACCGGAGAGGTGAGAGGCTCGGATGTCATCACATGAACTCATTATCTATGGGAATAACAGGATATGAACGGAGAGGTGAGAGGTTCTGATGTCATCACATGACCTCATTATCTATTGGAATAACAGGATATGACCGGAGAGGTGAGAGGCTCTGATGTCATCACATGACCTCATTATCTATGGGAATAACAGGTGATATGACCGGTGAGGTGAGAGGCTCTGATGTCATCACATGACCTCATTATCTATGGGAATAACAGGTGATATGACCGGAGAGGTGAGAGGCTCTGATGTCATTACATGACCTCATTATCTATGGGAATAACAGGGGATATGACCGGAGAGGTGAGAGGCTCGGATGTCATCACATGACCTCATTATCTATAGGAATAACAGGGGATATGACCGGAGAGGTGAGAGATTCTGATGTCATCACATGACCTCATTATCTATGGGAATAACAGGGGATATGACCGGAGAGTTGAGAGGCTCTGATGTCATCACATGACCTCATTATCTATGGGAATAACAGGATATGATCGGAGAGGTGAGAGGTTCTGATGTCATCACATGACCTCATTATCTATGGGAATAACAGGGGATATGACCGGAGAGTTGAGAGGTTCTGATGTCATCACATGATCTCATTATCTACGGGAATTACAGGGGATATGACCGGAGAGGTGAGAGACTCTGATGTCATCACATGATCTCATTATCTATGGGAATAACAGGGGATATGACCGGAGAGGTGAGAGGCTCTGATGTCATCACATGACATCATTATCTATGGGAATAACAGGATATGACCGGAGAGGTGAGAGGCTCTGATGTCATCACATGACCTCATTATCTATGGGAATAACAGGGGATATGACTGGAGAGGTGAGAGGCTCTGATGTCATCACATGATCTCATTATCTATGGGAATAACAGGGGATATGACCGGAGAGGTGAGAGGCTCTGATGTCATCACATGATCTCATTATCTATGGGAATAACAGGGGATATGACCGGAGAGGTGAGAGGCTCTGATGTCATCACATGACATCATTATCTATGGGAATAACAGGATATGACCGGAGAGGTGAGAGGCTCTGATGTCATCACATGACCTCATTATCTATGGGAATAACAGGGGATATGACTGGAGAGGTGAGAGGCTCTGATGTCATCACATGATCTCATTATCTATGGGAATAACAGGGGATATGACCGGAGAGGTGAGAGGCTCTGATGTCATCACATGACATCATTATCTATGGGAATAACAGGATATGACCGGAGAGGTGAGAGGCTCTGATGTCATCACATGACCTCATTATCTATGGGAATAACGGGGGATATGACCGGAGAGGTGAGAGGCTCTGATGTCATCACATGATCTCATTATCTATGGGAATAACAGGGGATATGACCGGAGAGGTGAGAGGCTCTGATGTCATCACATGACATCATTATCTATGGGAATAACAGGATATGACCGGAGAGGTGAGAGGCTCTGATGTCATCACATGATCTCATTATCTATGGGAATAACAGGGGATATGACCGGAGAGGTGAGAGGCTCTGATGTCATCACATGACATCATTATCTATGGGAATAACAGGATATGACCGGAGAGGTGAGAGGCTCTGATGTCATCACATGATCTCATTATCTATGGGAATAACAGGGGATATGACCGGAGAGGTGAGAGGCTCTTTTGTCATCACATGACCTCTTTATCTATGGGAATAACAGGGGATATGACCGGAGAGGTGATGGACTCTGGAGATGTCTGTAGTGATATTATTAATGTCTCCGCACTCAGGATTACACAGTAGTGAAGATCTCTAGTGATCGCTGTCAGGCCCCTGTGTCTGAAGGACGGGGAGGAACCCTGAGCCCAATCCTGGAGCCTCCACCTCACCCCCGGATACATGAGGACATCAGTGACCAGAAGATCCTAGAACTCGCCAACAAGCGGTGTAAAGAGGAGACCCCTAATGTGAGGGGCGATCAGCGGTGTAAAGAGGAGACCCCCGCAGACCACCGCCCAGGTGAGGGTCTGTAGATGAATATTATTAGTTTCAGCACACTGTGAATTGATAATGATGTGCTCCTGTTATATGTGAGGTCACAGGTCGTCATTTATAATATGGAGGATAATCTCCAGCTGGAGATGAATTTTACTTATGTGAGCGGCCGATTTCCTCATCATCTGATGTCGGTTCTGATGAAGGGAAAGTTTTTGTCTAATTTTGGCCTCAGAAACCATCAGCTCCTAATAATCTGATGTCAGTGTGTGGTGACCGAATACAGAACATGGAGGTGTCCCCCCAAATACCCATAACTGACTCCCATAATGATGGGAGTGGAGATGGCTCTGATCTTAGTCTTTACCCCTATGATGCTGCTGTTAATACCAACCACGGACTCTGAATGTGAACAGGGAGAAAAAATGAAAACTTTAATTTTACAAAACTTGGATTTGTTTTATGAAAGTATACAAAAGACCGCTGTGTAGTGGAACCAAGATAAAAAATATATATTATTACTGTATTTTCTGGCGTATAAGACTACTTTTTAACCCCTGAAAATCTTCTCAAAAGTCGGGTGTCGTCTTATACGCCAGGTGTCGTCTTATAGGGCAGATGCGGAGTAATCTGCGGTTGCCGCATATTGTGGGGGGAGCAGTCCCAATGACGAGGTGAGGGGGCGCCTCAGCGGGAAGGTGTAAGTGAAGCAGAGGCAGAGAAGGAGATAATAGGATACAAGGGCGAGCCAGATGAGTGAAAGAGGAGTGTTTTTCTAGGCACAGCACCGCTCTCTCTCTTTTTTGCATACCCCTGGCATCCCAGACGCTGACAGTTTGCTTCACTTACACCTTCCTGGTGAGGCGCTCCCTCACCTCGTCATCGGGACCACTCCCCCCCCCACTATGTACGTCGACCGCAGATTGCTTCGCACCCACCCTATAAGACGACACCCGGCATATAAGACAACCCCCGACTTTTGAGAAGATTTTATATTTTAACTGGAAAAGTTGGGGGTCGTCTTATACGCCCAGTCATCTTATATGCCAGAAAATACGGTATTTTGACCGATATTCCCTTTTCCAAAAACAAAAAAGTAATTATTTAGAGCTTCCCTGAAAAATCAATTAAAAATTGTGACTTATCCTAAAAAGGAAAAATCAAACAATGAAATGTGGAATTTTTGTGGAAAAGTTGTAAAACCGATATCAAACCAATAATATCTGTATATCTTTGGTATAGCTGTAATCATAAGGACCCAATATTATAGGGAATGGCACAAAAATACAGAAAATTAATGGGTTCCCCCCTATTTTTGATAACCAGCCAGGCAAAGCTCACAGCTGGGGGCTGCAACCCTCAACTGTCAGCTTCAGCAAGGCTGGTTATCAAGAATAGAGGGGTCTCCACTCTGTATTTTTTAATTATTTTCATGCCCAAAATGTGGAAAATGCTTTACCAATAAATCAGATCTTGTTAGACATGAAAAAATTCACACGGGGAGAAGCCCATTTAATGTTTAGAATGTGAAAAATCTTTCACTGTTAGATCAGATCTTGTTAAAGGGAATATGTCACCTAATTTTTCGGATATAAGCTTCGGCCACTGCCATTCCGTAATGCTGTAGATAAGCCCCTGACGTGACCTGAAAGATAGGAAAAACAAGTTAGAGTATACTCACTTGGGGGGGCAGGGGGCGGTCCGGTCCGATGGGTGGCGCGGTCCGGGTGCGGCGCCTCCCATCTTCATGCGATGACATCCTCTTCTTTGCTTCTGTCGTGGCTCCTGCGCAGGTATAATTCTCTGCCCTGTTGAGAGCAGAGCAAAGTACTGCAGTGCGCAAGTGGCAGGAAAGATCAGGGAGGCTCAGCGCCTGCGCACTTCAGTACTTTACACTGCCCTCAACAGAGCAAATCAGTACGTCTGTGCAGGAGCCGTGACAGAAGCAAGGAAGAGGACGTCATCGTATGAAGATGGGAGGTGCCGGACCTGGACCGCCCCGGGTGAGTATAATCTAACTTGTTTTTCTTATATTTCAGGTTACATCATAGAATGCTGCATATAAGCCCCTAATGGCAGTGGCCGCAGCTTATATGCAAAAAATGAGGTGACAGATTCCCTTTAAACATCAGAAAATTTACACAGGAAAAGCCACTTTCAAGTTCAGAATTTGGAAAACATAGTTTTAATTCAAGTCTGACTGAACATCAAAGCACTCACACAGGGTTGGAGCCATTTTTATGTTTTACTCGAGAGACTAATCAGAGTATATAGACAAGTCAGTATGGGATTTCAGCTGATTCTTTCTGTGAAGTAAAACTTTTCCCTGCCTGTTTCCAAGGAATTTGAGTTTTGCCAATGTTGGCTTAATTGATTTTTAACTTACTGTCATCAAAGTGACCAGGTCAAGTATAGAGACAGAAGGAAATCACTCCCTCTTATCTCTCCAGAATGCCCTGTTCTGCATATGAAGTACAGAATATTACCAATGCGAACAGGACATCTTGTGTTCAAGTCCCTTTGTAGGACCAATAAATATTGTAAAAAATAAAAAAAAAATTGTTTAAAAACAGAAAATACATTTTTTTTCGGAATAAAAAGTCATTTATTGTAATACACAAGTTTATGTTTATTTTGTTATGTGTGTGTGTGTGTGTATATATATATATATATATATATATATATATATATATATATATATATATATATATATATATATATAATAATAATAATAATTTTTATTTATATAGCGCCAACATATTCCGCAGCGCTTTACAAATTATAGAGGGGACTTGTACATACAATAGACATTACAGCATAACAGAAATACAGTTCAAAACAGATACCAAGAGGAGTGAGGGCCCTGCTCGTAAGCTTACAAACTATGAGGAAAAGGGGAGACACGAGAGGTGGATGGTAACAATTGCTATAGTTATTCGGACCAGCCATAGTGTAAGGCTTGGGTGTTCATGTAAAGCTGCATGAACCAGTTAATTAATTTTTTTTTTTTTTTAATATAGGCCACACAGGGATCGTTAGGTTAATGCATTGAGGCGGTAGGCCAGTCTGAACAAATGAGTTTTTAGGGCACGCTTAAAACTGTGGGGATTGGGGATTAATCGTATTATCCTAGGTAGTGCATTCCAAAGAATCGGCGCAGCACGTGTAAAGTCTTATATGTATATATATATACATACATACATACATACATACATACATACATACATACATACATACATCCTGGTCAAAAAAATAAATGGAACACTAAAATCCCACATCCTAGATATCACTGAATGAAATATTCCAGTTGTAAATCTTTATTCATTGCATAGTGGAATGTGTTTAGAGCAATAAAACCTAAAAAATGATCAACATAAATCACAACTAATATCCCACAGAGGTCTGGAGTTGGAATGATGCTAAAATTCAAAATGGAAAATGAAGTTACAGGCAGATCCAACTTCAGTGGAAATGCCTCAAGACAAGGAAATGATGCTCAGTAGTGTGTGTGGCGTCCACGTGCCTGTATGACCTCCCTACAACACCTAGGCATGCTCCTGATGAATTGGCAGATGGTCTCCTGAGGATCTCCTCCCAGACCTGGACTAAAGCATCCGCCAACTCCTGGACAGTCTGTGGTGCAACGTGACGTTGGTGGATGGAGCAAAACATGATGTCCCAGATGTGTTCAATCGGATTCAGGTCTGGGGAACGGGCGGGCCAGTCCATAGCTTCAATGCCTTCATCTTGCAGGAACTGCTGACGCACTCCAGCCACATGAGGTCTGGCATTGTCCTGCATTAGGAGGAACCCAGGGCCAACCGCACCAGCATATGGTCTCACAAGGGGTCTGAGGATCTCATCTCGGTACCTAATGGCAGTCAGGCTACCTCTGGCGAGCACATGGAGGGCTGTGTGGCCCAGTATATAATTCCACATGTGTTAATTCATAGTTTTGATGCCTTCAGTGTGAATTTACAATTCTCATAGTCATGAAAATACAGAAAAATCTTTAAATGAGAAGTTGTGTCCAAACTTTTGATCTGTACTGTGTGTGTGTGTGTGTGTGTGTGTATATATATATATATACCGTATATACTCGAGTATAAGCCGAGATTTTCAGCCCAAAATTTTGGGCTGAAAGTGCCCCTCTTGGCTTATACTCGAGTCACGGTGGGTGGCAGGGTCGGCGGGGGCGAGGGGGTGAGGGCGCTGAGGCATACTTACCTAGTCCCAGCGATCCTGGCGCTCCCCCTGCCTTCCCACGGTCTTCGGTGCTGCAGCTCTTCCTGTCAGCGGTCACGTGGCACCGCTCATTAGAGAAATGAATAGGCGGCTCCACCTCCCATAGGGGTGGAGCCACATATTCATTTCTCTAATCAGCGGTGCCGATGACCGCTGATAGAGGAAGAGGCTGCGGCACCGAAGACCGCGTGACAGGCGGGGGAGCGTCAGGATCGCTGGGAGCAGGTAAGTATGTAATATTCACCTGTCCGCGTTCCAGCCGCCAGGCGCCGCTCCATCTTCCCGTCGTCGCTCCGCTCTGACTGTTGAGGTCAGAGGGCGCAATGGCGCATATAGTGTGCGCGGCGCCCTCTGCCTGATCAGTCAGTGCGGAGAGACGCCGGGACCGGACGCTGGGAGCTGCAAGCAAGAAAGGTGAGTATGGCTTTTTTTTTTTTTTAATTGCAGCAGCAGCAGCAATGGCAGAGCTTTCTATGGCACAGCTATGGGGCAGTACTGAACGGCACACAGCACTATATGGCAGCTATAGGGCAGTGCTGAACGGCACACAGCAGTATATGGCAGCTATGGGGCAGTACTGAACGGCACACAGCACTATATGGCAGCTATGGGGCAGTACTGAACGGCACACAGCACTATATGGCAGCTATGGGGCAGTACTGAACGGCACACAGCACTATATGGCAGCTATGGGGCAGTACTGAACGGCACACAGCACTATATGGCAGCTATGGGGCAGTACTGAACGGCACACAGCACTATATGGCAGCTATGGGGCAGTACTGAACGGCACACAGGAGTATATGGCAGCTATGGGGCAGTACTGAACGGCGCAGAGCACTATATGGCAGCTATAGGGCAGTACTGAACGGCACACAGCACTATATGGCAGCTATGGGGCAATACTGAACGGCACACAGCACTATATGGCAGCTATGGGGCAATACTGAATGGCACACAGCACTATATGGCAGCTATGGGGCAATAATGAACGGCGCAGAGCACTATATGGCAGCTATGGGGCAATACTGAACGGCGCAGAGCACTATATGGCAGCTATGGGGCAATACTGAACGGCGCAGAGCATTATATGGCAGCTATCGGGCAATACTGAACGGCGCAGGGCACTATATGGCAACTATGGGGCAATAATGAACGGCGCAGAGCACTATATGGCATAGCTATGGGGCAATAATGAACGGTGCAGAGCACTTTATGGCACATCTATGGGGCAATAATGAACGGTGCAGAGCACTATATGGCACAGCTTTATATGGCACATCTATGCAATAATGAACGGTACAGAGCACTATATGGCAGAGCTTTCTATGGCACATCTATGGAGCAATAATGAACAGTATGGAGCATTATATATGGCACAGCTTTATATGGAGCATCTTATGGGGCAATAATGAACGGTATGGAGCATCTATTTTTATTTTTGAAATTTACCAGTAGCTGCTGCATTTCCTACCCTAGGCTTATACTCGAGTCAATAAGTTTTCCCAGTTTTTTTGTGGCAAAATTAGGGGAGTCGGCTTATACTCGGGTCAGCTTATACTCGAGTATATACGGTGTATATATATGTGCGTTTGTGTATATATATATATATATATATACTAGATGGTGGCCCGATTGTAACGCATTGGGTATTGTAGAATATGTATAGTAGTATATAGCACAGCCACGTAGTATATAATATAGCCCACGTAGTATATAACAGCCCATGTAGTATATAACATAGCCCACGTAGTATATAACAGCCCACGCAGTATATAACACAGCCCACATCTATAATATAACGCTGGGAGCGTCACTCTGTCCGAAGCCTTTATAGACTGCGCAAGCGCCGGCGCAGTATGGCCCCCACAGAGTGACGCTCCCAGGCGATCGCGGTATGCGTAAACACTGAACGCACACCGCGATCTCCACCAGAGAGTCAGGGACGCGCCAGGAGGGTGAGTATGCGCGCCGGCGCCGCCCTCTGACTGAACAGTCACAGCCAGAGGACCCGGAAGATGGCGGCGCGCAGCACTGGAACGGGGGACAGGTGAATATAGCAAGTGCTGGGGGGCCTGAGCTAGCGGCGATACCGGCACCTGACCCTCACAGCGCGCCCGTGTCCCCGCCTGCTCAGGCCCCCCAGCACTCGGCGCCCAGCGACGATAGGTGAGTATGGTATTTTTTTTTATATATCGCAGCAGCATACGGGGCATATACAATGGAACATCTTATGGGGGCCATAAACCATAATGGATCAGTGTACGGGGGCATACACACTGGAGCGTCTTATGGGGGCCATAAACCTTTATGGAGCAGTGTACGGGGGCATGCACACTGGAGCGTCTTATGGGGGCCATAAACCTTTATGGAGCAGTGTACGGGGGCATACACTATGGAGCATCTTATGGGGGCCATAAACCATAATGGAGCAGTGTACGGGGGCATACACACTGGAGCGTCTTATGGGGGCCATAAACCTTTATGGAGCAGTGTACGGGGGCATGCACACTGGAGCGTCTTATGGGGGCCATCAACCATAATGGAGCAGTGTATGGGGCATATGGATGGGAGAAGCAAATCAAAGAATGGTGGCGCAGGATGGGAGCAGCACATGACAGAACGGGGGCGCAGGATGGGAGCAGCACATGACAGAACGGGGGCGCAGGATGGGAGCAGCACATGACAGAACAGGGGTGCAGGATGGAAGCAGCACATGACAGAACGGGCGCAGGATGGGAGCAGCACATGACCGAACAGGTGCACAGGATGGGAGCAGCACATGACAGAACGGGGGCACAGGATGGGAGCAGCACATGACAGAACGGGGGCGCAGGATGGGAGCAGCACATGACAGAATGGGGGTGCAGGATGGAAGCAGCACATGACAGAACGGGCACAGGATGGGAGCAGCACATGACAGAACAGGTGCACACAATGGGAGCAGCACATGACAGAACAGGGGCACAGGATGGGAGCAGCACATGACAGAACGGGGCACAGGATGGGAGCAGCACATGACAGTATGGGGGCGCAGGATGGGAGCAGCAAATGACAGAATGGAGGCGCAGGATGGGTGCAGCACATGTCAGAATGGGGGTGAAGGATGGGAGCAGCTCATGTCACAATGGGGGCGCAGGATGGAGGCAGCACGTGACAGAATGGGGGCGCAGGATGGGTGCAACACATGACAGAATGGGGGCGCAAGATGGGTGCAACACATGGCAGGATGGGGGCGCAGGATGGGTGCAGCACATGACAGGATGGGGACGCAGGATGGAGCAGCACATGTCAGAATGGGGGTGCAGGATAGGTGCAGCACATGACAGGATGGGGACGCAGGATGAAGCAGCTCATGACAGGATGGGGACGCAGGATGGAGCAGCACATACCAGGATGGAGACCATATACCAATATAAATGCTCGCCACCCGGGCGTAGAACGGGTTCAATAGCTAGTAGTAGATAACAGCTTACGCAGTATATAACAGCCCACGCAGTATATAACACAGCCCACGTAGTATATTGCACAGCAAGGTAGTATATAGCACAACCCAGGTAGTATATATCACAGAGACATAGTATACAACACAGCCCACGTAGTATCTAACAGCCCATGTAGTATATAGCAATGTGGGCACCATATCCCTGTTAAAATAGAATTAAAATAAAAAATAGTTATATACTCACCTTCCGGCGGCCCCCGGATCCAGTGCAGGCGTTTAGCAATGCTCCTCGCGACGCTCCGGTCCCAAGAATGCATTGCGGCAATAACACGTGATGATGTAGCGGTCTTGCAAGACCGCTACGTCATCATCTTGCTAGACCGCTACGTCATCTCCGGTCATTGCCGCAATGCATTTTTGGGACCGGAGCGTCGTGTGGAGCAGGAAAGGCGCTGCAAGGTGAGAATATAATGATTTTTTATTTTTTTAAATTATTTTTAACATTTGATCTTTTTACTATTGATGCTGCATAGGCCGCATCAATAGTAAAAAAGTTGGTCACACAGGGCTAATAGCATTAATGGACTGCAGTACACCGCGTTATGCCACGGGGTAACGCAGTCCGTTTAACGGACTGCTAAAGCGCTATTGGGCAGTGACTGGAGGGGAGTACGGAGGGGGCACTGACTGGAGGGGAGTGGGGAAGGGCGAATTCGTGGCCGGACTGTGCTCATCGCTGATTGGTCACGGCCGGCCGTGACCAATCAGCAATGCGGGATTTCCGTGACAGACAAACAGACGGAAGTGACCCTTAGACGATTATATAGATAGATATATATACACAAAGGGAAGTGGCCAACACTGAACAGCTGAGACCATCAAAGCAGGAAAGATCCAGGAGCTCTCCACTGAACAAATTAACTCCTGCATTGCTAGCAGAAACCTTCACTGTTTAGAAGCACTTCACCATCATATTAATCAGTGCAGGAGTATGTGAAATCAGACACCACGGTCTTCTGGTCCCCCGCTGTCACAGTAAACCCGTGAAGTACCCCACCTTCTAAGAGCAACCTCTAAAAGCTCAGGCCTGAGTCTATCGGTGTGCCACGTGAAAAGACTGGATCAACCTGACTGCATGGACATCAGATGCTGGTTCCACTTTCTCTCTTCAGGACTGTAACCTTTCCAGTGTACTAGATACTGAAGAGACTGGCAAACCAAGCGAGAATCAACTATCTGATATTCCAAATTCCCATCAATAATTGCCGGGGATGGAGGTAGGCGTGATGTTTCAGAGGACACAGCGTATTTTTTGAGTAGAGACAGGTGAAACACATTAAAAGTAGGTGACAAAGCAAGGCGGAATGCTATAGGATTGACGACGGCCGTAATAATATAAGAACCGATAAACCTGGGTCCCAGTTTCCAAGAAGGAACATTCAACTTAATGTCCTCTCGTATAACCACACCAAGTCACCAACACACAGGTCCGGTCCTACCAAACATCTCTGATCAGCCACACACATATATCTAAACCCCACCCCAGGGCCGGCGTCAGCACCCGGCACACCGGGCAAATGCCGGGGCCCTAGAGAGAGAGGGGGGCCCACTCAGCTGTCATAGATACAGCTGGGAGAGCAGAGCAGGAGATAACGTGCTCTCTCCGCCCACAATGTCACTGCTGGCTGCCTTCTCTTAACCCCTATGTGCCAGCTCTGACACAAGCATCTTCTCACTCAGTCAGTGCAGCCAGGCAGGCATATAGGGGTTAAGAGAAGGCAGCCAGTGTGACATTGTGGGCGGAAAGAGCACGTTCTCTGCTCTCCCCCCTGGGTGGCTGCAGACAGTGCTGAAGTTTATCAGGCAGATTCCGGAGGAGCTCCGTCCTACCAGTGCCTGAGTGTGTGCTATGGCATCCAGCAGTGGTTGCAGTTGTGGCTCAGTCTGCTGCTGTCTGTCTCCGCTGCCTAAAAATGTGGGTGATGTCTGGAGGAGCAGCTGGTGGGGTGCAGCCTGTAGCCGCCCAGCTCACCCAGAATACATGCATGCTGCACCAAACCTGCACCAGTGGGGTAGGAAGAAGCTTAATCCCTTCCCATCTGTATGAAGGTTATTGCTGAACCTTAAAGATAACAATCCAACCCCCATAAATGGGGTTAACCAGATGCTAGGAGGAAGGGGAGCTGCTGCCATGGATAAATCTGAGCTGTGGGCTGTACATTGGGGCCCTGTGGCCCCAGGCTGGTGACTGGAGGGACTCTGCCCAGTGCTGGCATGTGGGTGATTTCTGCTCCGGAGTCTCAGCTTCTCTCCTCCACATCACACTGTGCAGTCACAGCAACATTGGCTGTGTCTGTCCAGGTCCCAGCAGCTGCCATTGCTCCCAGCAGCTTCCACTTCTCCCACCACGGACATGGCATCACTTATAATATAATCTTTATATAATATTTATCTTAACCCTTCCCCTGCAGCCACCGGTAACAAATCCACATTATTCCTTGATTAAATCAGGTTCCAACCCAATAGAGGAGCAGACATTTCCTGCTGCCATTAGGGTCCGGGAGGGGGTGACATTGGCTGCCCTGCTACTCTGTAGTGGGGGGTGACAAGTATAACATGGGGTAACGATGACAGAGAAATGCACAGGATAATAGTGAGAGCGACAGAGGGCAGTGTATGGTATGGAGCAGTCAGGGGGTGGGCTGCAGGATCCCCCCATACTGTACATGACTGCTCGGGACAGGGAGGCGTTTAATGAGCTTCTAATGACAGGGCGCTAATTGGGTCATTAAGGTTTGTGGAAAGGATTCAGCATCAGGTCCCTCATTAATGCCCGCGCCGCCTGTTACTTTGTTGCACAGATCTGTTGGGGCCGCAAAACCAAACAACGTTGTTTATGTAGAAAAGTCTTTGTTTCATAGAAAAACTCAAAACAGAAAAGCACCCCTCCTGTATATATACACTGCACAGCACCTTTCCTCCTGTATATATACACTGCAGAATTTACAATAGCTGTCACTCATGTAGGAAGTGAAATCTGGCATTGTACTATACATTTCTCTGCCGTATCTGTGCATCATAAATCGGGGTATGTGTTAAAGGGGGGGGCCCCACTGAGACTCTTTTGCCCGGGGCCCTCGAAAACCTGGAGCCGGCCCTGCCCCACCCTCTTCAAAGTATTCAGAACCCCTTGCCACACAGATGTAATAGATAATAACAACTATTCCTCTTCAGGTATTCATGAAGAACGATTCTTATTAGTATAGTATTAGTATAGTATTAGGTATTTAAGAGTAAAAACTAGAGTTTATTGAAAATTCACATAACATGATTGTATACAAGAATAATCACAGAAAAGAGACCAGGTAAAGTGATACGTGTGCAGACAAATACCAGGGTTACCAGGAACCACCAATAGCACTTGCCCCTCTGTGCCTAGGAATCAATCCAATCATAAAGTGCATGTGCAATAGAGTATGACACAGGTAAGTTTGCCTCGCCCAAGAACATTACATGTATGGCGACCAAAATTAAAAAATGCAGCACCATATAGGGCAGACAGGTACTTACCACGGGCAAGGGAAGTGAGAAAGCGGTCTATTGAAGATGCGAAACGCACGTCGGGCTCTCTTTACACCCGGCCCAGGACCCCCCAATCTCTGCCCGCGGTAAGTACCTGTCTGCCCTATATGGTGCTGCATTTTTTAATTTTGGTCGCCATACATGTAATGTTCTTGGGCGAGGCAAACTTACCTGTGTCATACTCTATTGCACATGCACTTTATGATTGGATTGATTCCTAGGCACAGAGGGGCAAGTGCTATTGGTGGTTCCTGGTAACCCTGGTATTTGTCTGCACACGTATCACTTTACCTGGTCTCTTTTCTGTGATTATTCTTGTATACAATCATGTTATGTGAATTTTCAATAAACTCTAGTTTTTACTCTTAAATACCTAAAAACTCCTGTTTCTCCTTGCATGCATATCTTCCTGAGTGGGTAGATCTTTTCTTTTGCTGAATGGGCTAACTGTAGCCTTTTATGTTGACAGAATTATGTCAAAGAGGTTTTTGTGGCTATTAGTATAGTATTAGTAATCATGCCCCCTGAGGAAGGAGTCATTGCCACTCCGAAACGCGTGTCGGAGTTGGGCTTTTGCCCTTCCTCTCCTGCATCCTATCGGTATGTACTATGAGGTTGTACCTCGTTATTGGTAATGATCTCTATCTGCATTTGTTATTTCTGAAAGTGACTGTGTGCCATAGTTTGGTGTATATTTCTGATTATGCAGGAGTGTGTGGCCAATTTTGCCCTCTTTTTCCGCCTACGACCACTGTGGGCACTATTCATCCCTCCAATCATGCCGGTGTACCTGCTTTATATATCTTTTTAATTGATATTTAATAAAGTTTGTAATTTTATGGGACCTTTTGACTGCTTTTTTTGTGTGAGTTTGGTTGGTGTATATATATATATATATATTTGCAGTTGGGCCTTATTTGGTCTGTACTTACATGTAGATTATATATTATGGAAATTTGGTATTATCCTATTTAACCCCTTTTGGGGTACTCTACATGTAGTATGCTTGCTACAACTATTTTTTGTTGCATTATGGGTATTGGTCTAGACAGTTTATGTGGCTTGAGGTCCCGGACTGGGACAAACCTAGCGTTGATCTAATTAAACCCCACCT
The DNA here is from genome assembly GCF_032444005.1 of Ranitomeya imitator. Lineage (NCBI taxonomy): Eukaryota > Metazoa > Chordata > Amphibia > Anura > Dendrobatidae > Ranitomeya > Ranitomeya imitator. The sequence continues at coordinate 25,084,694 of NC_091282.1, forward strand.
CACTGTCCAGAAGGGCAGAAATAACCACCTTATTTTTGCACAAATGGATCTCTGCCAGTAAAAAAAATGGGACTTACCCACAGATGAAATATGTACACCCGGGCTGCCAACCTCCCCTCAAAACCGGGAGTTTTCTGCAGCTGTTTACGGTGTAATAAGGAAGGGCAAGCATCCACAAAATTACTTTCCACCACAGAAAAAAACACGCTCCCGGATTGCACCAAACTACAGTTTGATCAAAAGAACAAGTTGCCCCAACCAACTGCCTGGATTCCTCAGTTGACTCTGGCCTAGGTTGTCCCCTTGACCCCGCACCCCCTCCTCCCTGCAAATTGGAGTGTCTCTTTGTCTCTGGCATAGTTGGCGGTCCACACGGATAGCCAGAGACATGGCAGCCTCAAGAGAAACTGGAGTCTCATACAGACCAAAGGCATCCTTTACCCTTACCGATAGCCCTTGACAGAGCTGGCTAAAGAGCACAGGGGTCATTCCACTTAGTATCTGTGGACTACCTCCGAAACTTGGAGCAATACTTTTCCGCTGGTCGGTCTCCTTGCTGAAGGAGATTCGGCCAGGGAGATGCACTCAGGGTCGTCGTACATATGACCTACTGCCTGAAAAAATTCCTCAACACCTGCAACCAGGCACATTCTATACAGCTGATGCTCTGGATGAGCACACGGCTTTTTCCTTATGCCTCCTGAGGAACTTGCATCATGGGAGGGAAACGCGTCGAGGCTGAACTCATTAAGTCTTTAATTTCTTGGCATGGTACAATAGGTGCCTGCATTACAGCTGTCAATAAGACTCTTAAAGAAGGATTGAATGGATTTCGATGAACTAAGTCACATCCTCTTGGTTTACTGCATTTAATCCATTTGTGTTGGGCACAGTGCAATATACAGTTTAGTGGTGGTATCGCTGAATTTGCCCCTAGAGTTTACTCTCGAGTGTCTTACCATTGAGTCTGAGAATAAAATCAGGTTTTTATAACCTTAAGATAGATCTTCTATATGGGCAAAGTGCAATTTTTTTGTAACTGGACACTGATTTAAATGCCACACTGGCTGCTGTGTACATTCATGATTGGTGTTATTGGTGGTCTAGCAGACATAAGTTATAGTGGGTCCATACATCACGGAGTCCCTGGGTAGGCAGCTGTATTATAGTTTGCACCGTTATATCTGTACCATGATTTTTTACCCCAAAAATTTCATTAAAATGATCTGATGCATTGATTTGAATAGAGGGGTTATCACTGAGCAGTTCTAACTAGCGTTTTTGTGGGACTAGGGCCCACTATAACAGTATCCCCTTGCCTTCATCTGTCCCTTGTTTTTTCCTTATCTTTATGTTCTATTGTGACTTTGGTATCTATTAAAGGGAATGCTGTAGGCAATAGTTTAGGGGCAGCCTTCGGTGAGCTGGGGCGCCACTTTGCGTATTAATCTAGTGTGCCAACCTCCGCACCAAGGAAGGAATTTTTTCCACTCCCTTCTTTTCCACCTTTCTCTATTTCTTTCTGGCCATTAAATATAAATATTAAAATTAATCTGTTCTGTAGAAGAATTGTATTTTTTGTGTTTTGTTGGATTTGTTATCACATTATGACCAAATGGTTGGCATAATTTTGTGTATTGGGTGAGGTAGTAATTTGTTTTCCCCACGCTACCCGGATATTACGGACTTCTCATTGACTAGTAATAGTAGGTGGTTTGTCTAGGTGGGCCAATATAGCCCATTTGGTGTTATTTGTGATATAGTGGTCAAGTTTTTGAGCAGGGAATTCTAGGGTCAAAAGGGATAGCCGCTGTGGAGCGGGGGCGCCATTTGCATGTATTAGGGTGCCAACCTCCGCTGACAGGCAGGGCTTGGTATTCAAGAATCACCCGGCACTCAATGATTCTTGAATACTTGTGACTGAGGGTTGGATACCCTACTCGAGCACCAAAACTCATATCCTCACAGAGTGCCGTGTTTATCTATTTTTTTAGGCAGGGCTTGGTGGGGGACACTAGGGCTAATTGCATTAAGTTTTTTCAGGTTGGCATCTTTTATAGCTGCCTGATTGTTTTTATTTTTTTGTTTTTGTTTTACATTTTTTTGATTTTTGGTGATTTTTAACATAATTCAATTTAATAAAATTCAATTTTATGGTATTATTTTTTTCCTTTCTGAGAGCACTTCAATTAACTAATCCTCCTTACCGAAGTATATATACATCAACAGTCTTAAGGTACCGTTACACTAAACGACTTACCAACGATCACGACCAGCGATACGACCTGGCCGTGATCGTTGGTAAGTCGTTGTGTGGTCGCTGGGGAGCTGTCACACAGACAGCTCTCTCCAGCGACCAACGATCCGGGGAAAGACTTCGGCATCGTTGAAACTGTCTTCAATGATGCCGAAGTCCCCGGGTAACCAGGGTAAACATCGGGTTACTAAGTGCAGGGCCGCGCTTAGTAACCCGATATTTACCCTGGTTACCATTGTAAAAGTAAAAAAAAAAAAAACACTACATACTTACATTCCGATGTCTGTCACGTCCCCCGCCGTCAGCTTCCCGCATTGACTGTGTCAGCGCCGGCCGTAAAGCAGAGCACAGCGGTGACGTCACCGCTGTGCTCTGCTTTACAGCCGGCGGCGCTGACAGTCAGTGCAGTGAAGCTGACGGCGGGGGACGTGACAGACATCGGAATGTAAGTATGTAGTGTTTTTTTTTTTTAGTGTTTGCGTGGGTTTCCTCCGGGTTCTCCGGTTTCCTCCCACATTCCAAAGACATACTGATAGGGATTCTAGATTGTGAGCCCCATCAGGGACAGTGATAATAACGTGTGTAAAGCGCTGCGGAATATGTTAGCGCTATATAAAAAATAAAGATTATTATTAATATACAAACAAGACTAACAAGGGAAGACGTACAGGGATAAATTAAAATACCAATCATACTAATATGCACTAACAAACAACAGCGTGAAGCACCGTGAAGTAAAAGAAGGAAAAAAGAAATAGGAGAGGAGGAGGAGGATGATATGCACTCAAATCACCAAAGCAACAGTCTTCTGAACAACACTCCAAACGCCTCCTCAAGCAACCAACACCTCCAACTCTGGAACACTAACACAGTACGCTAGGGACGGGCTGCATCTCAATAGGGAAGGTGCAGCTGTGCTGGGGGAGAAAATGGCTAGAAGGTTGGAGGAGTGTTTAAACTAGGGATTGGGGGGAGGGTATTCATTTTATAGGAGGGGAAGATAGTGCAGATAGAGACCTGGGCACAAATAAGGAAGATGGGGTGACGGTGGCATGGGGAGTGGGGTTAGAACAGTTAATAATTTAAGAAAGAATAGAGGTACAGAGAGGAACATCAAGTGCATGTATACTAATGCCAGAAGCCTCGCCAACAAAATGGACAAATTAGAATTAATGTTGTTGGAGCATAATTATGACATGGTGGGGATTGTTGTGAATTCCGTTCTTGGTTGTAAGTAGTATTTTGTGAGTTCTGCTCTTGGGCTCCTCCTGTGGTCTTTAGTGGTATTGCTGCTTCTTGGATTTAGCTTTTCAGCTGTTTCCTTTGATTGTCTTTTGGGCTCGGCTATATTAGTCTGGCCTTAGCCCTCATTCAATGCCAGTTGTCAATTGTCTCTGCCTGGAGTCTTTGCTCTTTGGATTTTCCTGCCACTCTGACCAAGTTCTGCTAAGCTAAGTCCTTCCATGTCCTTTGCAGTTCACTTATTGTGGACTTGTTGTTTTGTACTGTCTTGTTTTGCTCATTTGTCCAGTTTATCAGTATGGATCTATTTAGCTAAACTGGAAGCTCTGGGCAGCAGAGTTTGCCCTCCACACCTTTAGTTAGGTGTGGAGATTTTTGCATTTCTCTGCGGTGGACTTTTTCTAGTTGTTTTCTACTGACCGCACAGAGCTCTTTTCTATACTTTCCTTTCTAGCTAGAAGTGGCCTCCTGTGCTCAATCTTGTTTCATACTACGTATGTAATTTCCTTCTCCTCTCACAGTCATTACATGTGGGGGGCTGTCTTTCCTTTCGGGATTTTCTCTGAGGCAAGATAGTTTTCCTGCTTCTATCTTTAGGGGTAGTTAGCGCTTAGGCTGTGACGAGTTGCATAGGGAGCGTTAGGAGCAATCCACGGCTGCTTCTAGTTGTGTGTTGAGCATAGGGTCTGCGGTCAGTATAGATACCACCTGCTCAGAGCTAGTCTCATGTCGCTCCATAATCACCAGACCATAACAGTACAACTGGCCAAAATTGAACTGAATGCCTCTCAAAAGAAGGTAAAGAAAAGGAGTTTTGAGTCATTTTTTTCACTTTGGTTTGTTTTGTCTTTTTTTTTTTTCCTCTTGATCTCTGGGTGATTTTGGATTTGGATGCAGGCATGGAGGTTCAGGGGTTAATTTCTCGTGTGGATCAGCTTGCTGCAAAAGTACAGAATATTCAAGATTTTGTTGTTCGGACTCCGGCCTTAGAGCCTAGAATTCCTACTCCGGATTTGTTTTACGGGGATAGATCTAAGTTTTTGAACTTTAAAAATAATTGCAAATTATTTTTTGCTCTGAAACCTCGTTCCTCTGGTGATCCCATTCAGCAAGTAAAGATAGTTATTTCTTTGCTGCGTGGCGATCCTCAGGACTGGGCATTCTCTCTTGAGTCAGGGAATCCGGCATTGCTTAATGTAGATGCATTTTTTCAATCGCTCGGATTATTGTGTGACGAACCTAACTCTGTAGAGCATGCTGAGAAAACACTGTTGGACCTGTGTCAGGGTCAGGATGCGGCAGAATTATACTGCCAGAAATTTAGAAGATGGTGTGTGCTCACTAGATGGAATGAGGACGCTCTGGCAGCCATTTTCAGAAATGGTCTTTCTGAAGCCCTTAAAGATGTTATGGTGGGATTTCCCACGCCTATTGGTTTGAGTGAATCTATGTCTCTGGCCATTCAGATTGATCGGCGCCTGCGCGAACGCAAAGTGGTGCACCATATGGTAGTGTCCTCAGAGCAGAGTCCTGAGCCAATGCAATGTGATAGGATTCTGACTAGAGCGGAACAGAGAGTTTTTACTGTGGTGATTCAGCTCATGCTATTTCTGATTGCCCTAAGCGTATTAAGAGGGTCGCTAGATCTGTTACCATTAGTACTGTGCAGCCTAAGTTTCTCCTGTCTGTGACCCTGATTTGCTCATTGTCATCTTTTTCTGTCATGGCATTTGTGGATTCAGGCACTGCTCTGAACTTAATGGACTTAGAATTCGCTAGGCGCTGTGGTTTTTCTTTGCAGCCTTTGCAGAGTCCCATACCCTTGAGGGGGTATTGATGCTACACCATTGGCCAACAATAAACCTCAGTATTGGACTCAGCTGACTATGTGCATGGCTCCTGCACATCAGGAAGGTTTTCTGGTGTTGCATAATTTACATGATGTTGTTGTACTGGGTTTTCCATGGTTACAAGTACACAATCCTGTGCTGGATTGGAAATCAATGTCTGTGACTAGTTGGGGGTGTCAAGGGGTACATAGTGACGTTCCTTTGATGTCAATTTCCTCTTCCCCCTCTTCTGAGGTCCCTGAGTTTTTGTCGGATTTCCAGGATGTATTCGATGAGCCCAAGTCCAGTTCCCTTCCTCCACATAGGGACTGTGATTGTGCTATTGACTTGATTCCTGGCTGTAAGTTCCCTAAGGGCCGACTTTTCAATCTGTCTGTGCCAGAGCATGCCGCCATGCGGAGCTATGTTAAAGAGTCTTTAGAGAAGGGGCATATTCGGCCGTCTTCGTCACCATTGGGAGCGGGATTTTTTTTTGTTGCCAAGAAGGATGGCTCCTTAAGACCCTGTATTGATTATCGCCTTCTTAATAAGATCACGGTCAAATTTCAATATCCTTTACCCTTGCTCTCTGATTTATTTGCTAGGATTAAGGGGGCTAGTTGGTTTACCAAGATTGACCTTTGAGGGGCATATAATCTTGTTCGTATTAAAAAGGGTGACGAATGGAAAACTGCATTTAATACGCCCGAAGGCCATTTTGAATATCTGGTGATGCCTTTTGGGCTTTCTAATGCTCCTTCTGTATTTCAGTCCTTTATGCATGATATTTTCCGCAATTATCTTGACAAATTCTTGATTGTGTATGTGGATGATATTTTGATTTTTTTCTAATGATTGGGAGTCTCATGTGAAGCAGGTCAGGACGGTATTCCAGATCCTTCGTGATAATGCTCTATTTGTGAAGGGGTCTAAGTGCCTATTTGGAGTTCAGAAGGTTTCTTTTTTGGGGTTTATTTTTTCCCCTTCGTCTGTAGAAATGGATCCTGCTAAAGTCCAAGCCATTCATGACTGGATTCAACCCACATCTGTGAAGAGCCTTCAGAAATTTTGGGGCTTTGCTAATTTTTATCGCCGTTTCATTGCTAACTTCTCTAGTGTGGTTAAACCCCTGACCGATTTGACTAAGAAAGGCGCTGATGTGACTAACTGGTCCACTGAGACTGTTGAGGCTTTTCAGGAACTAAAACGCCGATTTACTTCTGCCGCTGTCTTGCGTCAGCCGGATGTTTCTCTTCCTTTTCAGGTTGAGGTTGACGCTTCTGAGATTGGGGCAGGGGCCGTTTTGTCACAGAGGAATTCTGATGGTTCCTTGATGAAGGCATGTGCCTTCTTTTCTCGGAAGTTTTCGCCTGCGGAACGCAATTATGATGTCGGTAATCGGGAGTTGTTGGCTATGAAGTGGGCATTTGAGGAGTGGCGACATTGGCTTGAGGGAGCCAAGCACTGCATGGTGGTTTTGACCGATCATAAGAATCTGATTTACCTTGAGTCGGCCAAGCGGCTGAACCCTAGACAGGCTCGGTGGTCCCTATTTTTTTCCCATTTTGATTTTGTGGTCTCGTATCTTCCGGGATCTAAGAATGTTAACGCGGATGCCCTCTCTAGGAGTTTTTTGCCTGATTCCCTTGGAGTCCTTGAGCCAGTTGGCATTCTTAGAGAAGGGGTGATTCTATCTGCCATCTCCCCTGATTTACGGCGGGCGCACCAGGAATTTCAGGCTGATAAGCCTGACCGCTGTCCTGTGGGGAAGCTGTTTGTTCCTGATAGATGGACAAGTAAGGTAATTTCTGAGGTCCATTGTTCTGTGTTGGCCGGTCATCCTGGAATTTTTGGTACCAGAGATTTAGTTGCTAGGTCTTTTTGGTGGCCTTCCTTGTCGCGGGATGTGCGTGCTTTTGTGCAGTCCTGTGGGACCTGTGCCCGGGCTAAGCCTTGCTGTTCCCGTGCTAGTGGGTTGCTTTCACCTTTGCCCATTCCGGAGAGGCCTTGGACGCATATTTCTATGGATTTTATTTCAGATCTTCCTGTGTCCCAGAGGATGTCTGTTATCTGGGTGGTTTGTGACCGGTTCTCTAAAATGGTCCATTTAGTACCTTTGCCTAAATTGCCTTCCTCCTCTGATTTGGTTCCATTGTTTTTTCAACATGTGGTTCGTTTGCATGGCATTCCGGAGAATATTGTGTCTGATAGAGGTTCCCAGTTTGTTTCCAGGTTTTGGCAGGCCTTTTGTGCTAGGATGGGTATTGATTTGTCTTTTTCTTCGGCTTTCCATCCTCAGACAAATGGTCAAACTGAGCGAACTAATCAAACCTTGGAAACCTATTTGAGATGCTTTGTGTCTGCAGATCAGGATGATTGGGTGACTTTTTTGCCGTTGGCCGAGTTTGCCCTTAATAATCGGGCCAGTTCGGCTACTTTGGTTTCGCCTTTCTTTTGTAATTTTGGTTTCCATCCTCGTTTTTCTTCAGGGCAGGTTGAGCCTTCTGATTGTCCTGGTGTGGATTCTGTCGTGGACAGGTTGCAGCAGATTTGGGCTCATGTGGTGGACAATTTGACGTTGTCCCAGGAAAGGGCTCAGCGTTTTGCTAACCGCCATCGGTGTGTTGGTCCTCGGCTTCGTGTGGGGGATTTGGTCTGGTTATCCTCTCGTCATGTCCCTATGAAGGTTTCTTCCCCTAAGTTCAAGCCTCGGTTTATTGGTCCTTATAAGATCTCTGAGATTATCAATCCTGTGTCTTTTCGTTTGGCCCTTCCAGCTTCTTTTTCCATCCACAATGTTTTCCATAGATCTTTGTTGCAGAGATATGTGAAGCCCGTTGTTCCATCTGTTGATCCTCCTGCCCCGGTGTTGGTTGAGGGGGAGTTGTGTCATGAAATGGTAATTCAGAACCACAATGGATGTTGAAGTTCAGAGCACAAATAGTGACCTGACAATAACCAAAAACATAAGACGAACTCTGAGACGTGGGAACTCTGCTGACCGCAATCCCTATACTATCGTACCACAACTAAAGGCGGCCGTGGATTGCGCCTAACGCTACCTATGCAACTCAGCACAGCCTGAGAAACTAGCTAGGCCTAAGAGGAAAACAAGCCTAACTTGACTCAAAGAAATTCCCCACAGGAAAAGGCAGCCCCCACATATAATGACTGTGAGTGAGATGAAATGACAAACGTAGAGATGAAACAGATTTAGCAAAGTGAGGCCCGACTTTCTGAATAGACCGAAGATAGAAAAGGTAACTTTGCGGTCAACACAAAACCCTACTAACAACCACGCAGAGGGGGCAAAAAGACCCTCCGTACCGAACTAACGGCACGGAGGTACACCCTCTGCGTCTCAGAGCTTCCAGCAAGCAACAAAAACAAAAGAGCACGCTGGACAGAAAAAACAGCAAACCAAAAAATAACAGCATAACTTCGCTTATGCAGAGCAGCAGGCCACAGGAACGATCCAGGAGGAAGCTAGACCCACACTAGAACATTGACAAGAGGCCAGGATCAAAGCACCAGGTGGAGCTAAATAGGAAACGTCTAACGACATCACCACATTACCTGAGGAAGGAGGCTAAGAAGCCGCAGTACCACTTCCTTCCACCAACGGAAGCTCACAGAGAGAACCAGCCGAAATACCACTTGTGGCCACAGGAGGGAGCTCTGCCACAGAATTCACAACAGAGTTGGAATATGTGGTTGAGAAAATTTTGGATTCTCGTTTTTCAAGGCGGAAGCTTCAGTATCTTGTCAAGTGGAAGGGTTATGGCCAGGAGGATAGTTCTTGGGTTGTTGCCTCCGATGTTCATGCCGCCGAGTTGGTTCGTGCTTTTCATTTGGCTCGTCCTGATCGGCCTGGGGGCTCTGGTGAGGGTTCGGTGACCCCTCCTCAAGGGGGGGGGTACTGTTGTGAATTCCGTTCTTGGTTGTAAGTAGTATTTTTGTGAGTTCTGCTCTTGGGCTTCTCCTGTGGTCTTTAGTGGTATTGCTGCTTCTTGGATTTAGCTTTTCAGCTGTTTCCTTTGATTGTCTTTTGGGCTCGGCTATATAAGTCTGGCCTTAGCCCTCATTCAATGCCAGTTGTCAATTGTCTCTGCCTGGAGTCTTTGCTCTTTGGATTTTCCTGCCACTCTGACCAAGTTCTTCTAAGCTAAGTCCTTCCATGTCCTTTGCAGTTCACTTATTGTGGACTTGTTGTTTTGTACTGTCTTGTTTTGCTCATTTGTCCAGTTTATCAGTATGGATCTATTTAGCTAAACTGGAAGCTCTGGGCAGCAGAGTTTGCCCTCCACACCTTTAGTTAGGTGTGGAGATTTTTGCATTTCTCTGCGGTGGACTTTTTCTAGTTGTTTTCTACTGACCGCACAGAGCTCTTTTCTGTACTTTCCTTTCTAGCTAGAGGTGGCCTCCTGTGCTCAATCTTGTTTCATACTACGTATGTAATTTCCTTCTCCTCTCACAGTCATTACATGTGGGGGGCTGTCTTTCCTTTGGGGATTTTCTCTGAGGCAAGATAGTTTTCCTGCTTCTATCTTTAGGGGTAGTGTTATGACCTGGTGGTCAGGACAATAATGGACCTGGTGGTTAAGAGCACACGGAATGACCTGATAGTTACTGATAATAAGGACGAGCTCTGGGACGTGGGAACTCTGCTGACCGCAATCCCTAAACCTATCAAACACACTAGAAATAGCCGTGGATTGCTCCTAACGCTCCCTATGCAACTCGGCACAGCCTAAGGAACTAGCTAGCCCTGAAGATAGAAAAATAAAGCCTACCTTGCCTCAGAGAAATTCCCCAAAGGAAAAGGCAGCCCCCCACATATAATGACTGTGAGTAAAGATGAAAATACAAACACAGAGATGAAATAGATTTAGCAAAGTGAGGCCCGACTTACTGAACAGACCGAGGATAGGAAAGGTTACTTTGCGGTCAGCACAAAAACCTACAAAAAGACCATGCAGAGGGCGCAAAAAGACCCTCCGCACCGACTCACGGTGCAGAGGCGCTCCCTCTGCGTCCCAGAGCTTTCAGCAAGCAAGACAACAAATTAAATAGCAAGCTGGACAGAAAAATAGCAAACCAAAGAAATACAAGCTGGAACTTAGCTTCTGATGGGAAGACAGGTCACAAGAACGATCCAGGAGTGAACTAGACCAATACTGGAACATTGCCAGGTGGCATGGAGCAAAGATCTAAGTGGAGTTAAATAGAGCAGCAGCTAACGAATTAACCTCGTCACCTGTGAAACTCAGAAACACCCACCAGAGGAAGTCCATGGACAGAACCAGCCGAAGTACCATTCATGACCACAGGAGGGAGCCCGACAACAGAATTCACAACAGTACCCCCCCCCCTTGAGGAGGGGTCACCGAACCCTCACCAGAGCCCCCAGGCCGACCAGGATGAGCCAAATGAAAGGCACGAACCAGATCGGCAGCATGAACATCAGAGGCAAAAACCCAGGAATCATCTTCCTGACCATAACCCTTCCACTTGACCAGGTACTGGAGTCTCCGTCTCGAAACACGAGAATCCAAAATCTTCTCCACCACATACTCCAACTCCCCCTCAACCAACACCGGGGCAGGAGGATCAACGGATGGGACCACAGGCGCCACGTATCTCCGCAATAACGACCTATGGAACACATTATGGATAGCAAAAGAAGCAGGAAGGGCCAAACGAAATGACACAGGATTGATAACCTCAGAAATCTTATATGGACCAATGAAACGAGGCTTAAACTTAGGAGAGGAAACCTTCATAGGAACATAACGAGACGACAACCAAACCAAATCCCCAACACTAAGTCGGGGACCCACACAGCGCCGGCGACAAAGACGGCCACCAGAAGGATCTAGCCACCAAATCTCTGGTACCAAAGATTTCAGGATGCCCAGCCAACACTGAACAATGAATCTCAGAGATAACTCTACTAGTCCATCTATCAGGGACAAACAGTTTCTCCGCTGGGCAACGGTCAGATCTATCAGCCTGAAATTTTTGCAGCACCCGCCGCAAATCAGGGGAGATGGCAGACAAAATTACCCCCTCTTTGAGAATACCCGCCGGCTCAGGAACACCCGGAGAGTCAGGCACAAAACTCCTTGACAGGGCATCAGCCTTCACATTCTTAGAGCCCGGAAGGTACGAAACCACAAAATCAAAACGGGAGAAAAATAATGACCATCGAGCCTGTCTCGGATTCAACCGTTTGGCAGACTCAAGATAAGTCAAATTCTTGTGATCTGTCAAGACCACCACGCGATGCTTGGCTCCTTCCAGCCAATGACGCCACTCCTCGAATGCCCACTTCATGGCCAACAATTCACGATTACCAACATCATAGTTACGCTCAGCAGGCGAAAACTTTCTAGAAAAGAAAGCACATGGCTTCATCACCGAGCCCTCAGAACTTCTTTGCGACAAAACAGCCCCTGCTCCAATCTCAGAAGCATCAACCTCAACCTGAAACGGAAGCGTAACATCTGGCTGGCACAACACAGGGGCAGAAGAAAAATGACGCTTCAACTCCTGAAAAGCCTCTACAGCCGCAGAAGACCAATTGACCACATCAGCACCCTTCTTGGTCAAATCAGTCAACGGTTTAGCAACAGTAGAAAAATTAGTGATGAAGCGCCGATAAAAATTAGCAAAGCCCAGGAACTTTTGCAGGCTCTTCACAGATGTCGGCTGAGTCCAACCGTAAATGGCCTGGACTTTAACAGGGTCCATCTCGATAGTAGAAGGGGAAAAAAGGAACCCCAAAAATGAAACCTTCTGAACTCCAAAGAGACACTTTGACCCCTTCACAAACAAGGAATTTGCACGAAGGACCTGGAACACCATTCTGACCTGCTTCACATGAGACTCCCAATCATCCGAAAAGACCAAAATATCATCCAAATACACAATCAGGAATTTATCCAGGTACTCTCGGAGGATGTCATGCATAAAGGACTGAAATACCGATGGAGCATTGGAAAGCCCGAATGGCATAACCAGGTACTCAAAATGGCCCTCGGGCATATTAAATGCTGTTTTCCATTCATCGCCTTGTTTAATACGCACAAGATTATACGCCCCTCGAAGATCTATCTTGGTGAACCAACTAGCCCCTTTAATACGAGCAAACAAATCAGACAGCAACGGCAAAGGATACTGAAATTTGACTGTAATTTTATTAAGAAGGCGGTAATCAATACAAGGTCTCAAAGAACCATCATAGTAACATAGTAACATAGTTAGTAAGGCCGAAAAAAGACATTTGTCCATCCAGTTCAGCCTATATTCCATCATAATAAATACCCAGATCTACGTCCTTCTACAGAACCTAATAATTGTATGATACAATATTGTTCTGCTCCAGGAAGACATCCAGGCCTCTCTTGAACCCCTCGACTGAGTTCGCCATCACCACCTCCTCAGGCAAGCAATTCCAGATTCTCACTGCCCTAACAGTAAAGAATCCTCTTCTATGTTGGTGGAAAAACCTTCTCTCCTCCAGACGCAAAGAATGCCCCCTTGTGCCCGTCACCTTCCTTGGTATAAACAGATCCTCAGCGAGATATTTGTATTGTCCCCTTATATACTTATACATGGTTATTAGATCGCCCCCCAGTCGTCTTTTTTTCTAGACTAAATAATCCTAATTTCGCTAATCTATCTGGGTATTGTAGTTCTCCCATCCCCTTTATTAATTTTGTTGCCCTCCTTTGTACTCTCTCTAGTTCCATTATATCCTTCCTGAGCACCGGTGCCCAAAACTGGACACAGTACTCCATGTGCGGTCTAACTAGGGATTTGTACAGAGGCAGTATAATGCTCTCATCATGTGTATCCAGACCTCTTTTAATGCACCCCATGATTCTTCTTGGCCACAAAAAAAGAACCCTGCTCCTAACGGTGATGACGACAGGCAAATATGGCCTTTCTTCAAGGATTCCTTTATATAACTCCGCATAGCGGCATGTTCTGGCACAGATAAATTGAACAATCGGCCCTTAGGAAACTTACTACCAGGAATCAAATTAATTGCACAATCGCAATCCCTATAAGGAGGTAGGGCACTGGCTTTGGGCTCATCAAATACATCCCGATAATCCGACAAAAACTCTGGAACTTCAGAAGGAGTGGAAGACGAAATAGACATAAATGGAACATCACCATGTACCCCCTGGCAACCCCAGCTGGACACAGACATAGATTTCCAGTCCAATACTGGATTATGAACCTGTAGCCATGGCAACCCCAAAACGACCACATCATGCAGATTATGCAACACCAGAAAGCGGATATCCTCCTGATGTGCAGGAGCCATGAACATGGTCAATTAGGTCCAATACTGAGGCTTATTCTTGGCCATAGGCGTAGCATCAATTCCTCTCAATGGAATAGGATACTGCAAGGGCTCCAAGAAAAAAACCACAGCGCCTAGCATACTCCAAGTCCATCAAATTCAGGGCAGCGCCTGAATCCACAAATGCCATAACAGAATAGGATGACAAAGAGCAAATCAGAGTAACAGACAATAGAAATTTAGACTGTACCGTACCAATGGTGGCAGACCTAGCGAACCGCTTAGTGCGCTTAGGACAATCGGAGATAGCATGAGTGGAATCACCACAGTAAAAACATAGCCCATTCTGACGTCTGTGTTCTTGCCGTTCAGCTCTGGTCAAAGTCCTCTCACATTGCATAGGGTCAGGCCCATGCTCAGATAGTACCGCCAAATGGTGCACAGCTTTACGCTCACGCAAGCGTCGATCGATCTGAATGGCCAAGGACATAGACTCATTCAGACCAGCAGGCATGGGAAACCCCACCATGACATCCTTAAGGGCTTCAGAGAGACCCTTTCTGAAGATTGCTGCCAGGGCACATTCATTCCACTGAGTGAGCACAGACCACTTTCTAAACTTCTGACAATATATCTCCGCTTCATCCTGACCCTGACACAGAGCCAGCAAGGTTTTCTCTGCCTGATCCACTGAATTAGGTTCGTCATAAAGCAATCCAAGCGCCAGGAAAAACGCATCAACATCACGCAATGCTGGATCTCCTGGCGCAAGGGAAAATGCCCAGTCTTGAGGGTCACCACGTAACAAAGAAATAATGATCTTTACTTGTTGAACAGGGTCACCTGAGGAGCGAGGTTTCAAGGCAAGAAACAATTTACAATTATTTTTGAAATTCAAGAACTTAGATCTATCACCAAAAAACAAATCAGGAATTGGAATCCTAGGCTCTGACATCGGATTCTGAACCACAAAATCTTGAATGTTTTGTATCCTTGTAGTGAGATTATCCATCCAAGAGGACAGACCTTGAATGTCCATGTTTACACCAGTGTCCTGAACCACCCAGAGGTAAAGGTGAAAATAGAGACAAAACACACTGCAAAGAAAAAAAATGGTCTCAGAACTTCTCTTATCCCTCTATTGAGATGCATTTAGTACTTTGGGCCACCTGTACTGTTATGACCTGGTGGTCAGGACAATAATGGACCTGGTGGTTAAGAGCACACGGAATGACCTGATAGTTACTGATAATAAGGACGAGCTCTGGGACGTGGGAACTCTGCTGACCGCAATCCCTAAACCTATCAAACACACTAAAAATAGCCGTGGATTGCTCCTAACGCTCCCTATGCAACTCGGCACAGCCTAAGGAACTAGCTAGCCCTGAAGATAGAAAAATAAAGCCTACCTTGCCTCAGAGAAATTCCCCAAAGGAAAAGGCAGCCCCCCACATATAATGACTGTGAGTAAAGATGAAAATACAAACACAGAGATGAAATAGATTTAGCAAAGTGAGGCCCGACTTACTGAACAGACCGAGGATAGGAAAGGTTACTTTGCGGTCAGCACAAAAACCTACAAAAAGACCACGCAGAGGGCGCAAAAAGACCCTCCGCACCGACTCCTGGTGCGGAGGCGCTCCCTCTGCGTCCCAGAGCTTCCAGCAAGCAAGACAACAAATTAAATAGCAAGCTGGACAGAAAAATGGCAAACCAAAGAAATACAAGCTGGAACTTAGCTTCTGATAGGAAGACAGGTCACAAGAACGATCCAGGAGTGAACAGACCAATACTGGAACATTGCCAGGTGGCATGGAGCAAAGATCTAAGTGGAGTTAAATAGAGCAGCAGCTAACGAATTAACCTCGTCACCTGTGAAACTCAGAAACACCCACCAGAGGAAGTTCATGGACAGAACCAGCCGAAGTACCATTCATGACCACAGGAGGGAGCCCAACAACAGAATTCACAACAGGGTAGTTAGCTCTTAGGCTGTGACGAGTTGCATAGGGAGCGTTAGGAGCAATCCACGGCTGCTTCTAGTTGTGTGTTGAGCTTAGGGTCTGCGGTCAGTATAGATTCCACCTGCTCAGAGATAGTCTCATGTCGCTCCATAATCACCAGACCATAACAGGGGATATCTGAAACGTGGCTGGATGAGAGCCATGACTGAGCTGTTAACTTGCAGGGTTATAGTCTGTTCAGAAATGACCGTACAGATAAGCGAGGGGGAGGGGTGTGTCTATATGTAAAATCGTCCTTAAAACCCATCCGGCGTGATAATATAGGTGAATTTAGTGAAAATGTAGAATCCCTGTGGGTGGAGATAAGGGGAGGGGGAAAAATAATAAATTATTGATAGGGGTTTGTTATAAATCTCCAAAAATAATGGAAGCGGGGGCGTGGCTATGTAGTGAAGGAGAGAGGACGCACTGTGAGAGAGCTCCCAAATCCTTCTGAATATCCTGCATCAAGACCCTTGCAGACGGTGATATATTCACCACCGCCGGACCCCCTAGACTCCAGGTGACTTTCCGGGACCCTGCCGGGAGATCGATGTGGCCGGGGAGCTGCGGAGATTGAGGATCTCGGGACCCGCGGCTGGGAAGCGGCCATCTTGGGCAGAGCGCGCGCTTTGCAGGAAGAAGCGCGGTGCCACTCTGAGTCAGGACAGGACCGTGCTCTGATCCCCGGGCGATTGCCGACACCAGCGGTGAGCGCAGGGGGTTTGCGGTGCACCGGGTGAGTGAGAGACTGGGGAGAAAGTGGTGCCTGTGT
Organism: Ranitomeya imitator; assembly: GCF_032444005.1. Taxonomy (NCBI): domain Eukaryota; kingdom Metazoa; phylum Chordata; class Amphibia; order Anura; family Dendrobatidae; genus Ranitomeya; species Ranitomeya imitator. Next base: position 25,101,117 of record NC_091282.1, read on the forward strand.
GGGGCAGCTGTCACCCTCAGAGCGCGCGCTTCGGCAGTTGAGGACGCGGCGCCATCTTAATATCTCTGCAGCACTATAGGAGTGGGGGAGTGAGCACATATCCTGGACACATTGGGAGGACGCGCGGTGTGTGCCCTGGAAAATTGGGCCCTGCGCCCTCCATATCTAAGACACCCCACTTCTCGGTGCCATTACTCCTGAGGGCTTTGGATCCCTCTTTTGGCTGCTGACACTGCAGGCACGGTGAACCTTACCTGGTGCACGGCACCCCAGTGGAACTTTGAGATTGTCCCATTTATAACTTAAACTTCAGTTTACTGCAACCACCATCCTGTGGTAACTTTGCTGGGCTTATATATATATATTGTGACTCTGACCTTGCTAATCATGCAGCGCACTAAGGGCTCAGGGACAGCTGACAAGCTGAAGGAATTTGCCAGAATTGATCCCTCTGATAACACACGTAATCTCAGAAATAACCCCTCTCAAGTGCAACGCAAAAATCGTCCCTCTGATGGTACTGAAGGAAGTGAACAGGAGGAACTGACGCTTAAACAAGCGTCGGACCAGTTAATGCAAGCTATTTCCCTAACCAGAACATCTCTCACCGAGAAGATAGAGGATGTACACACTGAGGTGGGACGTCTCCGTCAAGACATGCAGACTATGAAGGGACGCATTACAGAAGTAGAGGAGAGGGTATCACATGTGGAAGATACCATTACACCCATGGAGGCCAAGTTGACAAAAGTAGCCGGCTCTATAAATGCCTGAAAACAAAAGGCAGATGACCTAGAAAACAGGCTACGCCGGAATAATATCCGTATCATTGGTCTGCCGGAGCGCTCAGAGGGTCAACAACCTGAGGCATTCCTGGAGGGGTGGCTCAAATCTTCTCTGGGAGATGAATTTTCATCGACATTTGCTGTGGAGAGAGCCCATCGAGCACCCACAAAACCTCTTCCTCCCGGGACCCCTCCTAGACCTTTTCTGGCACGGATCCTCAATTGCAAGGATAGAGATACTATTTTACGATTGGCACGGCAGAAAAGCCCTATTAAATTCGATAATGCTGTAATCTCGATCTTCCCGGATTTCTCCGTGGAACTTCAAAAACAAAGGGCCAGATTTATGGAGATCAAGAGGCAACTCAGAGACAAAAATATCATCTATTCAATGGTCTTCCCGGCCCGGCTCCGTGTTGTCTACAAGGGTTCTTCGATGTTTTTCACGGATCCGGCGGAGGTGACCGAATGGCTACGATCTCACGGGGAGTCTTGAGTAAAGGAATCCTGAATATGTCTAGTCAAGTAGAATTCTTTGGATTACTAAATAAGGAGCTCTCTCTGGAGAAGTCCAGATTACCAACTATACCGGACGCTGAATCCAGCAGGGGTATCCCCTTATTTCTTTAACAATGGGAGCACAGGACGTTGCTCCTATACTGTTTGGTTTTTGTTCAATTTTTCTTCTTTTACTGATTTTCTCTGTTATTTAAGTAGAAACTGCCGCCGACAATGCTCTTGCTTCCTATGTACCACCTTTGACCTTTGCCTGAGTAATAGCATGTATCATATTTGGATAAATAGACATGGGGTCTGAAATAGTATGCATGACGTGGAATATACGAGGCATCAAATCCCCCCGAAAGAAAATTAAGGTTTTCTCGCAGATCAGGCACTACCACCCTCACATAATAGCCCTGGTGGAGACTCATCTGACCAGGGATACGGCCCGATATATACAGAAACCGTGGGTACAATGGTACATACATGCTTTCCACACCAGCTACTCGAGAGGAGTTTCATTGTTAATACATAGAGATGTTAGATGGGAAGCTAAGGAGGCTCGAAGGGACCCTGATGGCCGATTTGTATTTGTGCATGCATTAATTAATTCTAGCGAATATGTGATTTTATGTGTTTATAATCCTCCCCCTGCTAGTATGTCAATTCTCCGGATGGCAATGAGCTTTGCTCTAAATTATCCGGACGCACAAGTCATTTGTATGGGAGACTTTAACTTAGTCATGGATAATAGCCTTGATAAATTGAGACTGGACGACGGGAGCTCTGGGGAGCCCCCCTCTTCGGCCCCGACCCAGTTGGCATCAGTTATAGAGGGCAGTGGATGGCTTGACCTGTGGCGGATGCGTCACCCTGGAGTGCGGGGATATACCTGTCACTCATCTACTAGACAATCTCTATCCCGCATAGATTACATATTTGGTTCTAGTGGGCTGGTAACGTGGGTGGATAGCGTGGAACACGGTAATAGGGGGATATCGGACCATAGCCCGATTATACTTAAACTCAAATTTGGACAATCAAGGAGTGGCATGGTCTGGAAGCTGAACCCCTTTTGGCTTAAACTAATGGATAATAACGACAGAACAGAAGATCAGTTAAATTGTTTCATATCGTCTCATTTAGAGCCCCAGAACACCAATTTATTCTGGGACACCCTCAAAGCATACTTGAGGGGATGTTTGTCCTCCACGATTACATACATAAAAAGGGTGACCTTGAGGGAGGATGACGGGGTGGAACAGAGACTGAAAGATGCGGAGGCCGCATATATAGCTAGCCAAACCAATGGCAATAGAATTGAATGGTTGACCTCACAGAGATTATACACTCAGCACATGGACACCAAATCTAAACGGAAGCTGTTCTTCACACGTCAGTCATACTTTGAATTGGGAAATCAAACCGGTAAATTCCTAGCCTATCTGGTACGTCAACATAATACATCTAATACAGTATTACAGATTCGTGCGCCAGACGGCTCATTAGTGTCCACGACCGAAGAAATACTTCAATGTTTTTATGACTACTATGAATCATTATATAGTTCCAAAAGTGGCCTCGGCGTTTCACAATGTCTAGATTATTTATCAGATATAATATTCCCCACACTGAACCCCACTCAGCGAGAACTTATGGATGCTGCATTTACTTTGGAAGAGGTAGAATATGCCATAATGGACATGTCCTCTGGGAAGGCTCCTGGGCCGGACGGATTTCCTGTTGAGTTGTATAAGAGATACCGGGGTATACTAGCACCACTCCTACTGAAGGTGTTCCAGGGCATATGGGAGGGAGGATGCATACCTGATACCTTTTATGAGGCAAATATTGTTATACTTAAAAAAGAGGGGAAGGACCTTCTGGAATGTGGCTCCTATCGGCCCATATCGTTAGTTAATGTAGATTATAAAATTTTCACTAAAATTTTGGCCATTAGACTGAATTCCATCATATTAGACCTTATCCATCCAGATCAAACTGGCTTTATGCCTGGCAAAAATACTTCTATTAACATTAGGCGAGTTCAATCCATAATTCAATATAGTTCTTTGGTGTCAGATAACAATTGGGCAATAGCATCCTTGGATGCGGCCAAGGCCTTTGATTCTCTTGAATGGCCCTTCCTGTCAGCATGCCTACAGAGATATGGCTTTGGAGATAAATTTCTAAGGTGGATCAGTGTATTATATATGAAACCTAAGGCGCGCATAATCATAAATAATTCCATCTCTAAGTCTCTCTCATTGTTTAGGGGAACTCGTCAGGGGTGCCCCCTCTCACCGGCTCTCTTTGCTCTCGCAATAGAGGCATTGGCAATACGTATGAGATCCTCCCCGGATATCAGAGGCATAGATATAGCGGGTCGGGTGGATACCATCGGCCTATATGCCGATGATATGGTAATATTCATGGATAAGGCAAAGGAAACACTGCCCAAAGTAACTGCTATCATAGACGTCTTTAGTAAATACTCTGGCCTGTATATAAACTGGGACAAATCTACTCTACTGCCTCTCTCTCATACCCCCATGCTAAATCTTGAAACTCTGTCCTCACTACCGGTCGTATCCAATTTTAAGTATTTGGGTATTTATATGTCCCAAAGTAGCAATTCCGATTTACAACTTAATATTTATCCTTTGCTAGAACTAGTCAAATCCAAATTTGCATCATGGAGCAAACTCCCACTGTCTGTTGCGGGCCGTATCAACCTAATCAAAATGATTCTGCTTCCTAAATTTAATTATTGTTTTCAACATAGTGCAGTACCAGTACCTAAGTCCCTCTTTACTAATTTAAACTCCCTAATAACTTCCTTTATATGGGGAAAATCTAGGCCCAAACTTAAACTTTCTGTTTTACAGAGACCTAAGCAGGGGGGTGGAGCGGCGTTACCGGACTTTTTTCTATATTATTTGGCTGGGCAGGCTAAGGCATTGGTCACGTGGATGCCTGGTGGTTATCTTCCTAACTCTGAACATCATTTGCTTCATTCTGCTCGGGTGGAGTGTCCATTGGGTTTTCTAGAATCGGAGAGAATGATCACCCCTCATCCGCTACCCATGCTTCGACTGGCAAGATTACTCTGGAGACAAATTAAAAAAATTGTTGGATATACAGATATTATAGCTGAAATGCCCCTTTGGGAAAATGGCTATTTTCCAACGCTGTTGAATCACCCGTCCACCGCCTTCTGGGTGATGCATGGTGTTACCTCGGTGGGGGATCTGCATGACCGAGGGACCTTTGTGTCCTTTGAACAGCTGCAGACTAAACATGATATTCCGAGATCCCAATTTTTTCGTTTTTTACAATTAAGGTCAGCTTTCCAGTCATATATGAGGGGGGTGGTTACGGGCCGCACAATCTCGTCTTTGCCTCTAATAGGAATCCTCAAATCCCAGGGACCCCAGGGCCTCATTTCTTCTTTATATACCTACATGCTGTCAGTGGGTGCGGAATCAGTTATAAGACTCATCAGGGAGAAATGGGAGAGACTCATCCCTGACACACAGGAAGAAGAATGGGAGGAAATTTTAGAGTCCCCGATGAAGGTATCCCCGTCGGTTAATAACAGAATGACACAATTATATATAATATACCAATCATATCTAACTCCCGTGCGGCTTTTCAAAATGGGTCGACTTCACTCTGCGGAATGTCTACGCTGTCACCTGTCAGACGCGGACTTTATTCATATGATGTGGAGCTGTCCAATCATTCTTCAATATTGGAAAGAGGTGACCTCATTACTCTCTTCCATAGTATTGGCCCCTGTTCCTCTTGAACCACTAAATTGTTTATTTGGGGTATGGGATGAGGAGACTTGGGGTCATCACGTTGCAATTTTTTTACGAAAGTCACTTTTCATGGCAAGGAAGGTGGTGGCGATGCGGTGGATGGGGGGTTTGTGTCCCTCCCTCAGAGCCTGGATTGAGTTAGTAAATTCGATTATTCCATACGAACGCACACTGTACCAGAATAGAGGATGCCCGGGTAAATTTGAGAAGATCTGGAGCGGCTGGAACTCCTCCCGCCTGACTTTATAACTCATGGTTATTCATGCTAGTGTAAAGTGTCAATTCTCTTTAGGTATCATGCAGAAAGGGACGTAGGTTTATTGTTAGGCGGCAGAAAGGTAGTTAGTAGGATACAGTTATAGTTAAGATTTAATAACTGTAAATTTTTCATGACTCCACGTCAGATATGTACGGTTTCAATGGAGTAAAAGATATGTTGGACACACACTATGATATTCAGTTATGTATACATTGTACGTACTCAATATTGAATGTAATACTAAGGAGTATAAATTTGTGTATTATGTTGTTGTTCTTTCAACATTATGGTTAATAAACGAATTAAAAAAAAAAAAATAATGGAAGCAATGGAGAATATCCTCATAAAGCAAATAGATGAAGCTGCGACTCAAGGAGAAGTCATTATTATGGGGGACTTCAACTACCCTGAAATAGATTGGGGAACAGAAACCTGCAGTTCCAGCAAAGGTGATCGGTGTCTGACAACTATGAGAGACAATTACCTTTCACAACTGGTTCAGGACCCAACAAGAAGGGGGGCACTGCTAGACCTAATATTAACCAACAGGCCAGACCGCATAGCAATTATGAGGGTTGGGGGTCACTTGGGGAATAGTGATCACAAAATAATAAGTTTTCATGTATCCTTTAATAAGATGTATAGTAGAGGGGTTACACGGACACTAAACTTCAGGAGGGCAAATTTCCAACGGATGAGAGATGATCTTGGTGCAATTAAATGGGACGATATCCTGAGACTAAGGGGTGATCTTATTTTAATGTATAAATATATGAGGGGACAGTACAAAGACCTTTCTGATTATCTTTTTAATCATAGACCTGAGACAGGGACAAGGGGCATCCTCTACATCTGGAGGAAAAATGGTTTAAGCATAATAACAGACGCGGATTCTTTACTGTAAGAGCAGTGAGACTATGGAACTCTCTGCCGTATGATGTTGTAATGAGTGATTCATTACTTAAATTTAAGAGGGGACTGGATGCCTTTCTGATAAAAAGTATAATGTTACAGGGTATATACACTAGATTCCTTGATAGGGGGTTGATCCAGGGAACTAGTCTGATTGCCGTATGTGGAGTCGGGAAGGAATTTTTTTCCCCAAGGTGCAACTCTTTGCCACATGGGTTTTTTTTGCCTTCCTCTGGATCAACATGTTAGGGCATGTTAGGTTAGGCTACGGGTTGAACTAGATGGACTTATAGTCTTCCTTCAACCTTAATAACTATGTAACTATATAAGCATTTTGTCTGTTTGTATATGTAGCCCAGAACAACTTTTCTGTCTGTGCGGAATCTTGTGTCATCCACGTGAATAACTTCTTCGGTCTGTATGAAGTTTACGATCTCTACGACTAGTACAGCCCCATAAAGTTCAAGTCTGGGTATGAGCTCAGGTTAGGGAGCCAATTTAGTCTTTCCAAGTAGAAATCCGACATGGGCTTCATTGTTAGTCTATATCCTTCAAATAGACAACAGCTTCAATAGTTTCGGTAGAGGCATCAGAGAATATATGGATCTCTTTCCTTTGACTTGTAGATTCCCTCCAGGACCTCTATTTTAGCTGTTTTCAGGCAGTGGTTCTTCCCAGTCCTTAATAGACTGAGAGGTGCCTGAGCAGAAGCTTGCCTTGTATAGTCAGAGGTGCAACAAACCCAAGTGGATAATACGTGTGTGACGCCGATCCAGCGATGTCTTCGCTGGTAACCAGGGTAAACATCGGGTTACTAAGTGCAGGGCTGCGCTTAGTAACCCGATGTTTACCCTGGTTACCAGTGTAAATGTAAAAAAAAAAAACACTACATACTTACATTCCGGTGTCTGTGTGACAGCTCTCCAGCGACCAAACAGCGACGCTGCAGCGATCGACATCGTTGTCGGTATTGCTGCAGCGTCGCTTAGTGTGACGGTACCTTAATAGCATCATGCCACTTCTGAGGGGATGTAAAGAATTTCAATTATTTTTCCCACTTTATCATGTATGGGAGTGTTCTCTCCAAGGGGGGGATTATTGAGCATCTTATAAAAGTATATAAACCCGAGTTTTCCCTGCCAGAGGAGAAAAGTGATCTTTTCAGGGAAAAAGTTAAAGGTAAAGTCCAAGGAGTAGGCCCAGTGTAAATCAAATGCCTAACTTGAAGGTATTTATTAAAGGCCTCCCTCAGGGATGGATGAGAAGTCAGGATATCATTAAATGGAATTAAGCCAAAGTCATCTATAAGGTCTCCCAATGAATTAATACCCGCAGCGTCCCATCTTGACATGACTTTGGTCTTGATAAAACACAGTGGACCTATACTAGCAGATGACATGGCTCCCAAAACCATAATTAATTGTGGGTACTTAACACTAGACCTTGGAAATCAAGGTCCCAGAGTCTGGAGGAAGAGTGGAGAGGCCACAATCCAAGCTGCTTGAGATCTATTCTTGCCATTTGCAAGAATTTCATTTAGGTGTACCGCTGCCCGCGAAGCAAATTCACTCTGATCAAGATGCCTGTTTTCTTGGGAAAGTGATGGAAGAGTTACACCATCTGTACCAGATCACAACATCTCGGACAACGCCTTACCACTCTCAGGGAAATAGAGCCTGTGAACAGTTCAACCGCACTCTTATACAGATGTTAAGAACGCTGGAGGAAGAGCCCCTGTAGCAATATGTTATATTTATGACAGGATTCATCAAACAGAACATGGTGGCAGCGGTGGGATAGAACCTGCAAATTCTTAGAGCTTATATGAGGCTGGAACTGCACAGATCACTGCAACTGTAAGTACAGATTCCCTGACAGTACAGAAAAAATGGAGACTGGTCTGAAGCCCCCTCAGAGACTGGATGTCACTTCATGTAATCTGTCCCAGACTTGGAGACATTGGAAGGAAGAGTTTACACTGTATGTGGATCTGACTGTGGGCCCCACTGATGACAAACGGAAAGTAAAGCTGTTTTATTACCTAATTGGGGAAAATGGCAGAGAATTAGCCCACACCTTGCTCCCAGACACAGACAACCTCCTCCTAGCAGACATTGTGCAGGCATTTGATAAACACTGTGACCCAAAGAAGAATGAGACAGTGGAAAGATAGAAGTTTTTCACAAGACATCAGAAGGATGGTGAAAATGTGGACAGATATCTGACAGAGCTGAGGAGACTTGCAGAAACATGTGGCTTTGGAGAGATCAGGGACAGTCTAATCAAGGACAGAATGGTGTGTGGCATAAAGGACAGTCATCTCAAAGAAAGATTATTGAGAGAGGAAGGCATGACTTTAGAGAAATGTATGCAAATCTGCAGGGCTCCTGAGCTCACAAAGCACAGCCTGAAGATGATGGCAGGCACCAGTGAGAATGATGATGACAAGGTACATACAGTATCTATGAAAGGAAAGACAGGACCAGACTACCCTATAAACACTGTCCACTGCAAGTATTGTGGGAAAAGACATGAGAGAGACAAAACCAAGTGTCCAGCATATGGGGAAACCTGCAGGTCATGTGGCAAGAAGAATCATTCCTCTGCTGTCTGCAGGCAAGGAAGAGGCAAACAGTACAGACAGCTTCACACTGTGACACCAGACACTGACAGTGCAGAGGACATTACATGGCTACAAATGCAGTCTACAACAGAGAAAGTCAATGTAGTCGGGCAGTCAGTAGTGAAGGATGCCAAGCAGCTTTATGCAACATTCCTGTTGGATGAGAAGCCCATTAGATTTCAGCTGGATTGTGGAGCAAGCTGCAATGTAATTTAATTTGATCTGCTAAACAAACAGGTTTCTATTGAGCCAACTGACAAGGTACTGGTGATGTACAACAAAAGTGTTCTGAAACCAATGGGGACATGTAAGCTAAAAATACGAAACCCATGTAACAGAAAGAGTTATAGAGTTGAATTTACCGTGTTACGGGGTAGTAACCATGTACCATTACTGGGAGTAAAAGCAGTTCAGGCAATGGACTTAATAAAAGTACAGTCTCAGAACATTATGTCTGTTGAAGTTGCCCAGGATATACAAAATCCAAAACTAAATGCAGAGCACAACTTGGACATGCAGAAAATAAAAGCAGAGTATGCTGATGTATTTGAAGGTGATGGATGCTTTGAAGGTAAATATAGGCTAGAAATTGACAACACAGTACAGCCCACCAGATTACCTACAAGAAGAGTGCCTGTAGCTTTAATGCAACCGCTGAAAGTAGAACTGCAAGATCTACAAAGAAGAGGCATGATAGCACCAGTCTATAAGAGCACAGATTGGATCAGCAGTTTGGTCATAGTGCAGAAACCATCGGGCAAGTTAAGAATATGTATTGATCCTAAGCCATTCAACAAGGCGCTGAAACGAAATCATTACCCAATGCCAACATTAGATGATGTTCTACCAGATTTATCAAAGGCTAAAATATTTTCTGTATGTGATGTAAAAAATGGATTCTGGCATGTGGCCCTGACTGAAGATTCAAGTTTATTGACAACATTTTCTTCACCATTTGGACGCTTTAAATGGCTGAAAATGCCCATGGGACTAAAACCTGCTCCAGAGATATTCCAGCAGAAATTGATGCAGGCTTTGGAAGGACTTACTGGAGTGAAGACAATAGCGGATGATATCCTAGTAGTGGGAGAAGGTGAAAATATGGAATCTGCAATCAAGGATCACGATCAGAAGATGATACAATTTTTGGACAGATGCAGAGAAAAAAACATAAAGCTGAATTTGGACAAATTCAAATTGAAAATGACAGAAGTGGCCTATATTGGTCATCGACTGACTTCAACTGGGGTCAAAGTGGATCCTGAAAAGGTGAGAGCAATACAAGATTTGCCTACCCCTACTGATGTTTCTGGAGTACAATGATTTTTGGGCATGGTGAATTATCTCTCAAAATTTTGCAGACATCTGTCAGACATGTGTGAGCCACTGAGACAGCTAACCCACAAAGATGTGCGCTGGGAATGGACAGAAAGCCAGGAGACTGCTTTCCGAGCAGTAAAGAATGCCATTGCAGATACAGCAACCCTAAAGTACTTCGATCCAGATCGAGAAGTGGTGGGTACAATGTGATGCTTCGGAAAAAGGCCTTGGAGCCACATTAATGCAGAACAAACAGCCAATTACATTTGCAAGCAGAGCCCTTACAACAACAGAGCAGGGATATGCGCAGATTGAGAAGGAACTACTGGCTGTGGTATTTGGGATGGAGAAGTTTCACCAGTACACCTATGGTCGACGGGTAACAGTGCAGTCGGATCACAAACCATTGGAGAGCATTACAAAGAAGCCATTTTTACTAAATGCCCCAAAGAGACTACAGCGCATGCTGTTGCGACTTCAGAAATATGATGTTGACATCGGGTACTGTCCAGGAAGAGACTTACTGATTGCAGATACGCTAAGCAGAGCTTACCTTCCTGTCACAAATGATGAGGAGGAAGACATTGAAACCATCAATATGTGTAACTACCTTGCAGTGTCAAAAGAAAAGGTCAAGCAAATCCAGACGTTTACAGAGAAGGATAAAAGTCTCCAGAGTTTAAAGACGGTCATCTTGCAGGGCTGGCCAAAATACAAGCAGCATGCTCCGAGGGAAGTCTCACCATTCTTCCACATAAGAGATGAATTGTCAGTGCAGCAAGGAATCATCTTTAAAGGAGACAGGGCTGTTATACCTGAAGTTCTCAGAAGAGGCATATTGAAGACATTACACTCTTCTCACTTAGGCATGGAAGGATGCCTACGTCGTGCACGAGAATCAGTTTATTGGCCAGGAATGAATGACCACATAAAAAATTACATAGCACAATGTGAAATATGTGCATCCTGCAATGATAAGCAACCAAAGGAGACATTGCAACCTCATGAAATTCCACATAGGCCTTGGTCAAAAATAGGAACAGACTTGTTCACATGGAATGACAAAGAATACCTGATTACAGTGGACTATTTCTCTAACTTCTGGGAGGTTGATTTGGTGCAGGACACAAGGGCGAGAACAGTGATTAAAAAAACTCAAGGCCCATTTTGCCAGGTATGGCATTCCAGATATCGTTTTCTCTGACAATGCGGCACAGTTTACGTCGGAAGAATTCAAAACTTTCAGTAAGAAATGGGAATTTGAACACCAGACGTCTTCTCCAAGATATCCTCAGAGTAATGGGAAAGCAGAGTCAGCAGTAAAAATGGCCAAAAGACTCATGCAGAAAGCAAACCAGGCGGGTGCTGATGTATATCTGTCTATACTGGATCATAGAAACACACCCACCCAAGGCCTAGACAGCAGTCCGGCACAGAGGCTCATGAGTAGGCGTACAAAGACACTAGTACCAACTGCGAGTCATCTGTTAGAGCCAAAGCTGCTGGGAAACATCGAAGCTAAATTACAGAAGAATCAAGCTAGGCAAGCTTTCTATTACAATAAATCTGCAAAGGATCTGCCTGAGCTCGAGAGAAATGACAACATTCGGCTGCAGCCAAGCACCACATTTGACAAACACTGGCAAAAGGCAAAGGTTGTCCAGAAACTGGGACCTCGGTCTTACGAAATTCTAACAGACGACGGAAGAAGACTAAGGAGGAATCGAAGATATTTGAGGAAAACGCAAGAAAGAGATGATTCATGGCCTTGTGAACAGTATCCAGACACCCAAGGCAACGAGGCAGCAAGTACAAGTCAGGCAACAACAGTGACAGCTGACCATCAGGGTGAGGACTCTGGCCAGAGACAGACAATATCAGAAGAACTACCAGATGTACCAGATGTAGAAAGTGACACATCTTATATTACCAGAGCTGGCAGAATTAGCAAAAAGCCGGCGCACCTCAAAGATTATATCTCACTGGACGTACTTGGTTAATTTCTAACTTTGTCATAGTATACATTAGTTTAGTATCTTTTATTACATAGTAACATAGTAACATAGTAACATAGTTAGTAAGGCCGAAAAAAGACATTTGTCCATCCAGTTCAGCCTATATTCCATCATAATAAATACCCAGATCTACGTCCTTCTACAGAACCTAATAATTGTATGATACAATATTGTTCTGCTCCAGGAAGACATCCAGGCCTCTCTTGAACCCCTCGACTGAGTTCGCCATCACCACCTCCTCAGGCAAGCAATTCCAGATTCTCACTGCCCTAACAGTAAAGAATCCTCTTCTATGTTGGTGGAAAAACCTTCTCTCCTCCAGACGCAAAGAATGCCCCCTTGTGCCCGTCACCTTCCTTGGTATAAACAGATCCTCAGCGAGATATTTGTATTGTCCCCTTATATACTTATACATGGTTATTAGATCGCCCCTCAGTCGTCTTTTTTCTAGACTAAATAATCCTAATTTCGCTAATCTATCTGGGTATTGTAGTTCTCCCATCCCCTTTATTAATTTTGTTGCCCTCCTTTGTACTCTCTCTAGTTCCATTATATCCTTCCTGAGCACCGGTGCCCAAAACTGGACACAGTACTCCATGTGCGGTCTAACTAGGGATTTGTACAGAGGCAGTATAATGCTCTCATCATGTGTATCCAGACCTCTTTTAATGCACCCCATGATCCTGTTTGCCTTGGCAGCTGCTGCCTGGCACTGGCTGCTCCAGGTAAGTTTATCATTAACTAGGATCCCCAAGTCCTTCTCCCTGTCAGATTTACCCAGTGGTTTCCCGTTCAGTGTGTAATGGTGATATTGATTCCCTCTTCCCATGTGTATAACCTTACATTTATCATTGTTAAACCTCATCTGCCACCTTTCAGCCCAAGTTTCCAACTTATCCAGATCCATCTGTAGCAGAATACTATCTTCTCTTGTATTAACTGCTTTACATAGTTTTGTATCATCTGCAAATATCGATATTTTACTGTGTAAACCTTCTACCAGATCATTAATGAATATGTTGAAGAGAACAGGTCCCAATACCGACCCCTGCGGTACCCCACTGGTCACAGCGACCCAGTTAGAGACTATACCATTTATAACCACCCTCTGCTTTCTATCACTAAGCCAGTTACTAACCCATTTACACACATTTTCCCCCAGACCAAGCATTCTCATTTTGTGTACCAACCTCTTGTGCGGCACGGTATCAAACGCTTTGGAAAAATCGAGATATACCACGTCCAATGACTCACCGTGGTCCAGCCTATAGCTTACCTCTTCATAAAAACTGATTAGATTGGTTTGACAGGAGCGATTTCTCATAAACCCATGCTGATATGGAGTTAAACAGTTATTCTCATTGAGATAATCCAGAATAACATCCCTCAGAAACCCTTCAAATATTTTACCAACAATAGAGGTTAGACTTACTGGCCTATAATTTCCAGGTTCACTTTTAGAGCCCTTTTTGAATATTGGCACCACATTTGCTATGCGCCAGTCCTGCGGAACAGACCCTGTCGCTATAGAGTCACTAAAAATAAGAAATAATGGTTTATCTATTACATTACTTAGTTCTCTTAGTACTCGTGGGTGTATGCCATCCGGACCCGGAGATTTATCTATTTTAATCTTATTTAGCCGGTTTCGCACCTCTTCTTGGGTTAGATTGGTGACCCTTAATATAGGGTTTCCATTGTTTCTTGGGATTTCACCTAGCATTTCATTTTCCACCGTGAATACCGTGGAGAAGAAGGTGTTTAATATGTTAGCTTTTTCCTCGTCATCTACAACCATTCTTTCCTCACTATTTTTTAAGGGGCCTACATTTTCAGTTTTTATTCTTTTACTATTGATATAGTTGAAGAACAGTTTGGGATTAGTTTTACTCTCCTTAGCAATGTGCTTCTCTGTTTCCTTTTTGGCAGCTTTAATTAGTTTTTTAGATAAAGTATTTTTCTCCCTATAGTTTTTTAGAGCTTCAATGGTGCCATCTTGCTTTAGTAGTGCAAATGCTTTCTTTTTACTGTTAATTGCCTGTCTTACTTCTTTGTTTAGCCACATTGGGTTTTTCCTATTTCTAGTCCGTTTATTCCCACAAGGTATAAACCGCTTACACTGCCTATTTAGGATGTTCTTAAACATTTCCCATTTATTATCTGTATTCTTATTTCTGAGGATATTGTCCCAGTCTACCAGATTAAGGGCATCTCTAAGCTGGTCAAACTTTGCCTTCCTAAAGTTCAATGTTTTTGTGACTCCCTGACAAGTCCCCCTAGTGAAAGACAGGTGAAACTGCACAATATTGTGGTCGCTATTTCCTAAATGCCCAACCACCTGAAGATTTGTTATTCTGTCAGGTCTATTAGATAGTATTAGGTCTAAAAGTGCTGCTCCTCTGGTTGGATTCTGCACCAATTGTGAAAGATAATTTTTCTTGGTTATTAGCAGAAACCTGTTGCCTTTATGGGTTTCACAGGTTTCTGTTTCCCAGTTAATATCCGGGTAGTTAAAGTCCCCCATAACCAGGACCTCATTATGGGTTGCAGCTTCATCTATCTGCTTTAGAAGTAGACTTTCCATGGTTTCTGTTATATTTGGGGGTTTGTAACAGACCCCAATGAGAATTTTGTTACCATTTTTCCCTCCATGAATTTCAACCCATATGGACTCGACATCCTCATTCCCTTCGCTAATATCCTCCCTTAAAGTGGACTTTAGACAAGACTTTACATAGAGACAAACCCCTCCTCCTCTCCGATTTTTACGATCCTTTCTAAACAGACTGTAACCCTGTAAGTTAACTGCCCAGTCATAGCTTTCATCTAACCAAGTCTCGGTTATTCCCACTATGTCAAAGTTACCTGTAGATATTTCTGCTTCTAGTTCTTCCATCTTGTTTGTCAGGCTTCTGGCGTTTGCGAGCATGCAGTTTAGAGGATTTTGTTTTGTTCCAATCTCCTCACTGTGGATTGTTTTAGAAATGTTCTTACCTCCCTTCTGAGTATGTTTTCCTGGGTCGTCTTTGTTCGAGTCTAATGTTTTTCTTCCCGTCCCCTCTTCTTCTAGTTTAACGCCCTCCTGATGAGTGTAGCGAGTCTTCTGGCGAATGTGTGCTTCCCAGGTTTGTTGAGGTGTAGTCCGTCTCTGGCGAGGAGTCCATCATACCAGTAATTCACACCGTGGTCCAGGAATCCAAATCCTTGTTGTCTGCACCATCGTCTTAGCCAGTTGTTTGCATCAAGGATCCTGTTCCATCTCCTGGTGCCATGCCCGTCTACTGGAAGGATAGAAGAAAAAACTACCTGTGCATCCAGTTCCTTTACTTTCTTCCCCAACTCTTCAAAGTCCTTGCAGATTGTCGGTAGGTCCTTCCTTGCCGTGTCATTGGTGCCAACATGTATCAGAAGAAATGGGTGGACGTCCTTGGAGCTGAAGAGCTTTGGTATCCTATCGGTCACATCCTTGATCATCGCACCTGGAAGGCAGCATACTTCTCTTGCAGTTATGTCCGGTCTGCAGATGGCTGCTTCTGTGCCTCTCAGTAGTGAGTCTCCCACCACCACCACTCTTCGTTGCTTCTTGGCTGTACTGTTTGCTGTCACTTGTTGCTGTGTGCCCTTTTCTTTTTTGCTTGCTGGTATTGCTTCATTCTTAGGTGTGCCATCTTCATCCTCTACAAAGATTTGATATCGGTTCTTCAGTTGTGTGGTTGGTGATTTCTCCATGGTCTTCTTGCTTCTTTTGGTCACATGCTTCCACTCATCTGCTTTTGGAGGTTCTCTGACACTTTTTGCACCTTCTGTGACCAGTAGAGATGCTTCTGTTCTGTCTAGAAAGTCTTCATTCTCTTTGATGAGTTTCAAAGTTGCTATTCTTTCTTCCAGACCCCGCACCTTTTCTTCTAAAAGGGCCACTAGTCTACACTTCTGACAGGTGAAATTGGATTCTTCTTCTGGTCGATCTGTGAACATGTAGCACATGCTGCAGCTCACCATGTAGGTTGTCACATCTGCCATGTTGCTCCTAGATCCTGCTGACTTGCTGTGTGTTTTCCTTCTTGTGTAATCTACTCAGCCAAGCTCTCTTGCAATAATGTCCTACAGGCAAAAATTCGCGCGCCGTAAGGCGCGCGGTTTGGTGATGCTTTCGAAGCAGCTGGTCCCGGCTGTACCCAACGATCTTCTAGCTTAGGGAGACTTCGCTTCTCCCAGAAGGCACCTGGAATATGCAAATTAGCCTCCTAAAGCTTGAATCCCTGGTTTGGTGATGCTTTCGAAGCAGCTGGTCCCGGCTGTACCCAACGATCTTCTAGCTTAGGGAGACTTCGCTTCTCCCAGAAGGCACCTGGAATATGCAAATTAGCCTCCTAAAGCTTGAATCCCTGGTTTGGTGATGCTTTCGAAGCAGCTGGTCCCGGCTGTACCCAACGATCTTCTAGCTTAGGGAGACTTCGCTTCTCCCAGAAGGCACCTGGAATATGCAAATTAGCCTCCTAAAGCTTGAATCCCTGGTTTGGTGATGCTTTCGAAGCAGCTGGTCCCGGCTGTACCCAACGATCTTCTAGCTTAGGGAGACTTCGCTTCTCCCAGAAGGCACCTGGAATATGCAAATTAGCCTCCTAAAGCTTGAATCCCTGGTTTGGTGATGCTTTCGAAGCAGCTGGTCCCGGCTGTACCCAACGATCTTCTAGCTTAGGGAGACTTCGCTTCTCCCAGAAGGCACCTGGAATATGCAAATTAGCCTCCTAAAGCTTGAATCCCTGGTTTGGTGATGCTTTCGAAGCAGCTGGTCCCGGCTGTACCCAACGATCTTCTAGCTTAGGGAGACTTCGCTTCTCCCAGAAGGCACCTGGAATATGCAAATTAGCCTCCTAAAGCTTGAATCCCTGGTTTGGTGATGCTTTCGAAGCAGCTGGTCCCGGCTGTACCCAACGATCTTCTAGCTTAGGGAGACTTCGCTTCTCCCAGAAGGCACCTGGAATATGCAAATTAGCCTCCTAAAGCTTGAATCCCTGGTTTGGTGATGCTTTCGAAGCAGCTGGTCCCGGCTGTACCCAACGATCTTCTAGCTTAGGGAGACTTCGCTTCTCCCAGAAGGCACCTGGAATATGCAAATTAGCCTCCTAAAGCTTGAATCCCTGGTTTGGTGATGCTTTCGAAGCAGCTGGTCCCGGCTGTACCCAACGATCTTCTAGCTTAGGGAGACTTCGCTTCTCCCAGAAGGCACCTGGAATATGCAAATTAGCCTCCTAAAGCTTGAATCCCTGGTTTGGTGATGCTTTCGAAGCAGCTGGTCCCGGCTGTACCCAACGATCTTCTAGCTTAGGGAGACTTCGCTTCTCCCAGAAGGCACCTGGAATATGCAAATTAGCCTCCTAAAGCTTGAATCCCTGGTTTGGTGATGCTTTCGAAGCAGCTGGTCCCGGCTGTACCCAACGATCTTCTAGCTTAGGGAGACTTCGCTTCTCCCAGAAGGCACCTGGAATATGCAAATTAGCCTCCTAAAGCTTGAATCCCTGGTTTGGTGATGCTTTCGAAGCAGCTGGTCCCGGCTGTACCCAACGATCTTCTAGCTTAGGGAGACTTCGCTTCTCCCAGAAGGCACCTGGAATATGCAAATTAGCCTCCTAAAGCTTGAATCCCTGGTTTGGTGATGCTTTCGAAGCAGCTGGTCCCGGCTGTACCCAACGATCTTCTAGCTTAGGGAGACTTCGCTTCTCCCAGAAGGCACCTGGAATATGCAAATTAGCCTCCTAAAGCTTGAATCCCTGGTTTGGTGATGCTTTCGAAGCAGCTGGTCCCGGCTGTACCCAACGATCTTCTAGCTTAGGGAGACTTCGCTTCTCCCAGAAGGCACCTGGAATATGCAAATTAGCCTCCTAAAGCTTGAATCCCTGGTTTGGTGATGCTTTCGAAGCAGCTGGTCCCGGCTGTACCCAACGATCTTCTAGCTTAGGGAGACTTCGCTTCTCCCAGAAGGCACCTGGAATATGCAAATTAGCCTCCTAAAGCTTGAATCCCTGGTTTGGTGATGCTTTCGAAGCAGCTGGTCCCGGCTGTACCCAACGATCTTCTAGCTTAGGGAGACTTCGCTTCTCCCAGTTAGTTAAAAGAGAAAGGATGTAGCAATATGTTATATGTTCATGTGGCCTCTAGGGGTCTCACTACTTTTATGTGTGTTCTATATTCTTTGTTTGGAACTTGTTGGATGTTGTTGTACTCGGAACTCATGTAATGGAGGTTGAGACATGATGTGAATAAAGAGCCTGGAGATACTCACAGAGTGTGATTTATGACAGGATTCATCAAACAGAACAGCCCCGAGGCCTAAATTCGTAGCTGAGTTAGTGTGGGTGTACAACAACCGAATACATCGCACCATCGGTTACACTCCTTATACCTTGTTGTTCGGTCGCCCAGGAAGTGACATTACCGACTGGAGCTGGACCCAGAGGAGGACTAACCATGGACGGGGGTGTCTACCTGGGTCCGAGAATAATGTAATCGCCTGCAGACTTTAAAGACCAGATTACAGGAAATGGAGCATTCAGAAACTACCCCTCTGCGAGAGACAGCTCTTCAAGCTAGGGACCGGGTGTTGGTTCGAGATAAACACCCTCAAGATAAGCTGGAGTACCGGTGGGAGAATATTCTGTATCAGGTGAAGCGATGAATCAACTCCGAAGGGCCCGTCTACGAGTTCCAACCTGAAGGGGAAGAAAACGCTTCCACTCGTATAGTCCATGCTTCAACCCTGTTTGTCAAGAGATCCTGACCAAATAGAGGAGGTGCAAGATGCTCCCGAAGTACCCCCATCAGACATTTCTGATTGTGAAGAAGAGGAAGATCCTGAATAGCCGCCTGTGAGACAAAGAGAGGCGAGAGCTTGCAGTCCCTATAATGGCTGTCCCGTTGGAAATGGGCGTGTCCCCGCCCTCACTGTACAACCTGACTCGACTATCCAATTGGACTCGGCTACTCTTTCTGACTTACATCGCTCCGAACGGGCAACAGCCGGAATACCCCCCAACCGATACAATCAAGACCAATTTATTTGGCAACAAATTGTCCAAGGAATTGAAGAATGTTAATGTACTTTACAGGAACTCTCGTCCATGGAGTGGTGAGGAAAAGGAAAGGGAGAGTGTAAGAAGATAGACCAGACCTGACCGGGGTACCTCTCTTGCATCGGCTTCGAAACCATCGGTGCTGTCACCATTGTTGCCTGGGGAAAGTTTTCCAACCCGGACTGACCTTTGAACTTGACAGCAGGGGGCAGGACCATGATAAAAGGCTCCATGTGGGAAAGAGAGGGCAGACTTGGTGGGAAGACAGAGCGCGCAGCAGGGGAAGGTTTGTGCTCCATCCTATGAGCATTGTGTGAGCACAGGCCCGCGCTAGAGATTCCCTGTGTCCAGTTACACTGACTTTGGACAGACTTCTGACGGGTGCCCGTTGGCCCCTGTTACTGCTAGTTACAGACGTTTCGGGCCAGTGGATACTGTGCCCATTCTGCCTAAGACAAACCGGGTGACTCAACCATAACTGCGTTATTGCTCACCTGTATACCCCCACCGAGATGAGTCACGCTACGGCGGTGTAACAGACTGTGCTGCACCCCATACGATGAACCGAGGAGCCAGGACCCCACTTGGAACAAAGAGGACTCATCCCCATCACCGGGAACTGGAGCTCCAGCTTCGACAGAACTAAACCGGAGTCATCATGCACCAGTTGCGCAGGCACCACCGTTGGAACTTAAAGGCTCTGCAGCCAGGAAGCCAGCGGACTGATAAGCTTACCCTTTTATGATCAGTTGCTTAACCTGTTACCTCGCCCTGCATCCATATCTTGCCAATAACAACCCCCTGTACATCCTGCTTAGTTCATTACCTCCCTGCGTGGCGTATACCCCTGTTAATAAACCTGTTAACTCTTGCTCTGCCTCCTGTCCGTTACTGCATCCTGTTACCTGTTGACACCTGCTCTACTCAACATACATCAGATGTCCACTCCAACAGATGCTCAGTAGATTCTTGTCAATGTGAACTGTTCTTCTCAGTGCACAGTGACAATGCGCTTTTTCATCAGCTCTGATCAGAAGCGACAAGCCGTCTTTAGAGCGCACTGTCATTGTACAGTGTCAGTAAAGAATGAGCGAGCAGAGGCCAGCGCCACCCCTACAAATGACATCACTTGCGATGGCGGGACTGGTCTCTGATTGCTCACTTTCTCCTTACAATGTGGACTGACTGTGCGCTCTGTTCTTAGCTCATCACTTCTGATCAGAGCTGGCGAGAGAGAAATGTTCTTTTTTTTGGCTATTTTTGTTTTCTAATCTTTGGGGGCGCTTAGAATCAAAGAGTCTATCCCACCTTCAAAACAGAGGTTGAGCTATTTGGTGCACAACGATTTTACAATGGATAATGGATCTTTTTGTGTTAACCCCTTTACCCCCAAGGGTGTATTGCACGTTAATGACAGGCCAATTTTTACAATTCTGACCACTGTCCATTTATGAGGTTATAACTCTGGAACGCTTCAACGGATCCCGGTGATTCTGACATTGTTTTCTCGTGACATATTGTACTTCATGATAGTGGTAAAAATTATTTGATATTACCTGCGTTTATTTGTGAAAAAAATAGAAATTTGGCGAAAATTTTGAAAATTTTGCAATTATCCAACTTTGAATTTTTATGCAATTAAATCACAGAGATATGTCACACAAAATACTTATTAAGTAACATTTCCCACATGTCTACTTTACATCAGCACAATTTTGGAACCCAAATTTTTTTTTAGGGAGTTATAAGGGTTAAAAGTTGACCAGCAATTTCTCATTTTTACAACACCATTTTTTTTTTAGGGACCACATCTAATTTGAAGTCATTTTGAGGGGTCTATATGATAGAAAATAACCAAGTGTGACACCATTCTAAAAACTGCACCCCTCAAGGTGCTCAAAACCACATTCAAGAAGTTTATTAACCCTTCAGGTCTTTCACAGGAGTTTTTGGAATATTTAAATAAAAATGAACATTTAACTTTTTTTTCACAAAAAATTTACTTCACCTCCAATTAGTTTTATTTTACCAAGAGTAACAGGAGAAAATGGACCCCAAAAGTTGTTGTACAATTTGTCCTGAGTACACCGATACCCCATATGTGGGGGTAAACCATTGTTTGGGTGCATGGCAGAGCTCGGAAGCGCCATTTGACTTTTCAATGCAAAATTTACTGGAATTGAGATGGGACGCCATGTTGCGTTTGGTGAGCCCCTGATGTGTCTAAACATTGAAATCCCCCACAAGTAACACCATTTTGGAAAGTAGACCCTCTAAGGAACTTATCTAGATGCATGGTGAGCACTTTGACCCAATAAGTGATTCACAGAAGGTTATAATACTGAGCCGTTAAAATAAAAAATCATATTTTTTCACAAAAATTATTTTTTTGCCCCCAATTTTTTATTTTCCCAAGGGTAAGAGAATAAATTGGACCCCAAAAGTTGTTGTACAATTTGTCCTCAGTACGCTGATACCCCATATGTGGGGGTAAACCACTGTTTGGGCGCATGGGAGAGCTCGGAAGAGAAGGAGCGCCGTTTGACTTTTCAATGCAAAATTGACAGGAATTGAGATGGGACGCCATGTTGCGTTTAGAGAGCCACTGATGTGCCTAAACATTGAAATCCCCCACAAGTAACACCATTTTGGAAAGTAGACCCCCTAAGGAACTTATCTAGATGCATGGTGAGCACTTTGACCCAATAAGTGATTCACAGAAGTTTATAATACTGAGCCGTTAAAATAAAAAATCATATTTTTTCACGAAAATTATCTTTTTGCCCCCAATTTTTTATTTTCCCAAGGGTAAGAGAATAAATTGGACCCCAAAAGTTGTTGTACAATTTGTCCTGAGTACGCTGATACCCCATATGTGGGGGTAAACCACTGTTTGGGCGCATGGGAGAGCTCGGAAGAGAAGGAGCGCCGTTTGACTTTTCAATGCAAACTTGACAGGAATTGAGATGGGACGCCATGCTGCGTTTAGAGAGCCACTGATGTGCCTAAACATTGAAACGCCCCACAGGTGACACCATTTTGGAAAGTAGACCCCCTAAGGAACTTATCTAGATGTGTGGTGAGCACTTTGAGCCCCCAAGTGTTTCACTATGTTAGGGCTAGCGGAACGCACCAAATAATAAGACAGATAGAGTAAGGTGCGTTCGCAGCCCGGGGTCCACCGTGCAGAGATGGAACCTGCTGCCAAGTAATGACGGACTATATGGGGGTACAATGTGTATACACACACGGGTTAACCTCACCCTGTGTGAAGGAAGCGAACCCTGTTGCGTCACAGGGCCGCGGTACCGCACCAAGTGCGCAAGCAAGGAGTCTCAGAACTCAATCCCAAGACACAGGATTTGAGTACATAGACCTCATGCGCTCGACATCGCTACTGGGGTGTCAGAGTGACAGCAATAGAAGCACGAGAGTGCATGCAGTGCCGCACTGGCGAATGCCACTAACCACCCAGGCTTGGATCAGGAAAGTGCTGTGAAAGTGCACGGCGCCGCACTGGCGGTCGCAGCAATAAGACGCTGTATTGTGTGTTTACGTGCTGATGGCTAAGTCGGGCGCTAGATAGCAATCGTTCATTCGCGACCAGTCAACAACACTAGGAATGGGAATGATCTAGGAGCTTTCATCCATTGACATACATCCATCAAGACACACACATTATCAAGTCTATACTAGCGCATGGCCGTGCGGTCATGCACAGCTTATATAGTTGCAGCACGTTCAGGACCTTCCAATAAAGGACCAATGGGAAGCTGCTACTGAAGTTTTGCGTTTTCAGGACCTTCCTGGAGGACCAATGGGATGTGCTGCAGTACCTGAGCATGTGACCCTCGATCTCCAACGGGAGATCTTGCCCTGGGCATGCTCAGAAAGAGAAAAGCAGGACTTAGTCCCAAAAGCATCTGCTCGCCGCTGCCCAACACTGACTTCAATGGCAGAAGCAGGAAAAGCAGCAGTAACTCTTTGTACAGAGTGAGACTGAGCAGACTCCACTGCGGCTGGAGAAGAATGGGAGACCACAGCGGAGATGGCTCGAGATTCCCCTTGTGCAGAAGCGGGAACTCGACACCTAACACACTACAGCTTATAACGCAGAGCCGTGAAAATAAAAAATCTTTTTTTTTTTTCACAAAAATTGTTTTTTAGCCCCCAGTTTTGTATTTTCCCTAGGGTAACAGGAGAAGTTGGACCCCAAAAGTTGTTGTTTAATGTGTCCTGAGTATGCTGATACCCCATATGTTGGGGTAAACCTCTGTTTGGGCCCACGGGAGAGCTCGGAAGAGAAGGAGCACTGTTTTACTTTATCAACGCAGAATTGGCTGGAATTGAGATCGGACGCCATGTCGCGTTTGGAGAGCCCCTGATGTGCCAATTATAACTGAAACCCTAATCCAAACACATCCCTATCCCTAATCCCAACGGTAACCCTAACCACACCCCTAACCTTGACACACCCCTAACCCTAATCCCAACCCTATTCCCAACCGTAAATGTAATCCAAACCCTAACCCTAACTTTAGCCCCAACCCTAACTGTAGCCTTAACCCTAGCCCCAACCCCAGCCCTAACCCTAGCCTAACCCTAGCCCTAACCCTAACACTAATGGGAAAATGGAAATAAATACATTTTTTTAATTTTTCCCTAACTAAGGGGGTGATGAAGGGGGGTTTGATTTACTTTTATAGTGGGGGTTTTTAGCGGATTTTTATGATTGGCAACCGTCACACACTGAAAGACACTTTTTATTGCAAAAAATATTTTTTGCGTTACCACATTTTGAGAGCTATAATTTTTCCATATTTTGGTCCACAGAGTCATGTGAGGTCTTGTTTTTTGCGGGACAAGTTGACGTTTTTATTGGTAACATTTTCAGGCATGTGACATTTTTTGATCGCTTTTTATTCCGATTTTTGTGAGGCAGAATGACCAAAAACCAGCTATTCATGAATTTCTTTTGGGGGAGGCGTTTATACCGTTCCACGTTTGGTAAAATGGATAAAGAAGTTTTATTCTTCGGGTCAGTACGATTACAGCGATACCTCATTTATATCATTTTTTTATGTTTTGGCGCTTTTATACGATAAAAACTATTTTATAGAAAAAATAATTATTTTTGCATCGCTTTATTCTCAGGACTATAACTTATTTATTTTTTCACTGATGATGCTGAATGGTGGCTCGTTTTTTATGGGACAAGATGACGTTTTCAGCGGTACCATGGTTATTTATATCCGTCTTTTTGATCGCGTGTTATTCCACTTTTTGCTTGGCGGTATGATAATAAAGCGTTGTTTTTTGCCTTGTTTTTTTTTTTTTTTTACAGTGTTCCCTGAAGGGGTTAACTAGTGGGACAGTTTTATAGGTCGGGTCGTTACGGACGCAGCGATACTAAATATGTGTACTTTTTTTTATTTTTTTTAATTTAGATAAAGAAATGTATTTATAGGAACAAATATATATATATATATATATATGAGTCAAAATTGGAACAGCATCACGTATTACCGCAGTTGTCGTGCAGCGCTTTCCCAACCAATGTTCAAATGGCTTCCAATAATAGAGATAAAAAAAGGAAAACAGCACAAAAATTAAAGAAAAACGGGCTTTAATGCCTGAATGGCGTGGCAACGTTTCAGATATGGTATCCTTTCTCAATATAATAATAATATATTTTTTTTTTACGAATTTTTTAATTTTTTTTTTTACACATGTGAATATTTTTTTTTTTACACTATAACATTGCCCCAGGAGGGGCATCATGTTATAGTGTAAGATCGCTGATCTGACACTTTGCTGTGCACTGTGTCAGATCAGCGATCTGACGTGCACTCCTGGAGGCTTCCCGGCGCCTGCTCCGAGCAGGCGCTGTGAAGCCACCTCCCTGCAGGACGTCAGCTGCGATAGTCAGTTGACACCCGGCCATGATCGGCCACGCTCCCCCCGTGAGCGCGGCCGATCGCTATGACGTACTATCCTGTCGAGGGTCAGATAGGCCCAGGTCACCTCGACGGGATAGTACATCTAAGGTCAGAGAGGGGTTAAAGTGGTGAAAAACAGATATTTCTGATAGGGATGCGTGACTCCCTCTTAGGCTGCTTTCACACATCAGTTTTTTGCCATCAGTCACAATCCATCGAATTGTGAAAAAAACGGATCCGTCGCAGATTGTGAAAAACTGATGCGACAGATGTTTTTTTTTTGCCGGCTCTGACTAGCTGATCCAGCTAATTGGATCCTAAAAAAATTGGAGCATGCTGAGTTAAAAAAGGGAATCAGTCGCCGAATCCGTCACTGTCCGTTTTTTCGACGAACACACAAAAAAGTTACTATGTCTGTTTTCTCTGGGTGCCGGATAAACTATTTTCCACGGATCTGGCGAAAAGCGGATGAAACGTGAGGCCATCCCTCACAATTAATTTGTCTTAAATGAAAAAAAAACATAAAAGAGAATGAAGCAAAAAGCAAAACATTGATAATTTCACACAAAACTCCAAAAATGGGCCAGACAAAAGTATTGGCACCCTCAGCCTAATACTTGGTTGCACAACCTTTAGCCAAAATAACTGCGACCAACCGCTTCTGGTAACCATCAATGAGTTTCTTACAATGCTCTGCTGGAATTTTAGACCATTCTTCTTTGGCAAACTGCTCCAGGTCCCTGATATTTGAAGGGTGCCTTCTCCAAACTGCCATTTTTAGATCTCTCCACAGGTGTTCTATGGGATTCAGGTCTGGACTCATTGCTGGCCACCTTAGAAGTCTCCAGTGCTTTCTCTCAAACCATTTTCTAGTGCTTTTTGAAGTGTTTTGGGTCATTGTTTTGCTGGAAGACCCATGACCTCTGAGGGAGACCCAGCTTTCTCACACTGGGCCCTACATTATGCTGCAAAATTTGTTGGTAGTCTTCAGATATGATATGTACCCTTGTACATATTTCCAATTGTCTCATTTGTAATATCCTTGTAATATTTTTATAAACACTGCCTAATCTTTCGGAGTAAAATATTTAAATTACTAGTTTTGTTCTTCCTGCTCTAAAATGTACCCTAAGTCTTCTGAAGGGAATTACGCTACTGTTTTGGGTTAGCTTCGGACCCATTTAATCAAAGCTAATGGCAGCATACCTTGTTTTGGGCTTTTGGGAGTCGTTGTAGTGACGGCGGCGTTGATAATTATTGTTCCTGCCTGAGTGGGAGTAGTTATATCGCCTCGCTGCAGTGTGCCCGATAACCAGTACCTAGCAGGCAGCCCTTCTGGCAACTAATTACTCTAGGTGCAGTACCTAATCTGACCTGAGGGTAAGGGGGCGCCAGAGAGCTGCAAGTTTGCAAGCGGAACTGTAAAGCGGATATACATAAATCCCTGCAGTTCGTGTTATATTGCAGAGCAGTGGGATAACTAAAATAAGCCCCTGCGGTATACTAAGAGGTCAATAGCCTTGTGTGTGTTTTCATCACATTGTAGAAGTGGAGGGATAACTAAGATAAGCCCCCCTTCACATGTGATAGCTGTCTGTTGGCCTAAAGTCACCCCGATCCGTGACGTAGGGGTGACGGTCACGGTGTGAATCGTGACATTGATGCCTTTGCCCAAAAAGCTCTACTTTTGTCTCATCTGACCAGAGAACATTCTTCCAAAACATTTTAGGCTTTTTCAGGTAAGTTTTGGCAAACTCCAGCCTGGCTTTTTTATGTCTCGGGGTAAGAAGTGGGGTCTTCCTGGGCCTCCTACCATACAGTCCCTTTTCATTCAGACGCCGACGGATAGTACGGGTTGACACTGTTGTACCCTCGGACTGCAGGGCAGCTTGAACTTGTTTAGATGTTAGTTGAGGATCTTTATCCAACATCCGCACAATCTTGCGTTGAAATCTCTTGTCAATTTTCCTTTTCCGTCCACATCTAGGGAGGTTAGCCACAGTGACATGGGCTAAAAGCTCACCGACACAAAAAGAGGACTTACAAATCCTCCAAAAAATTCAAAAAAGTCACAGCAAAAAGCAGAGATGTTTTACCTGCTGAAGCCTCCAACTGAATGCACCAGCAGGGCGCAGCGGACCTGATGAATGATGGCAAACACACAGGTGCAAAAAATACCGATGAAACAACCACTTTCAATCCAGTGTTGGCTGTTTGGCATTAGTGCACAAAAAGATAAGAGATACTAGTCTGTATATGGCATAATTCACACACGCAATGCAAGGCATCTGGTTTGCAACCTATTAGTAACGCACATACAGGCGGGCTGCCCAGTGCTACAAAATGCATGCTGTGTGAACAGAGGCCAATAGTTTACAGAGCCATCATGGTCCGACTGCGCCCTGCAAGATAAAGTGCAAAAAGAAAACCACATATCAATGTATGTAAGGTATTAGTTTATATTGGGGCCTCAATACGTAAGCTGGCAACCCACGTCACGGGTCCTTACAATTTGCCAGTCCTAACGCTAAACATTGAATAAAAGCTCACCAACACAAAAAGAGGACTTACAAATCCTCCAAAAAATTCAAAAAAGTCACAGCAAAAAGCAGAGATGTTTTACCTGCTGAAGCCTCCAACTGAATGCACCAGCAGGGCGCCACGGACCTGATGAATGATGGCAAACACACAGGTGCAAAACACCTGTGTGTTTGCCATCATTCATCAGGTCCGCTGCGCCCTGCTGGTGCATTCAGTTGGAGGCTTCAGCAGGTAAAACATCTCTGCTTTTTGCTGTGGCCACAGTGACATGGGCTTTACACTTCTTGATGACACTGCGCACGGTAGACACAGGAACATTCAGGTCTTTGGAGATGGACCTGTAGCCTTGAGATTGCTCATGCTTCCTCACAATTTGGTTTCTCAAGTCCTCAGACAGTTCTTTGGTCTTCATTCTTTTCTCCATGCTCAATGTGGTACACACAAGGACACAGGACAGAGGTTGAGTCAACTTTAATCCATGTCAACTGGCTGCAAGTGTGATTCAGTTATTGCCAACACCTGTTAGGTGCCACAGGTAAGTGACAGGTGCTGTTAATTACACAAATTAGAGAAGCATCACATGATTTTTCGAACAGTGCCAATACTTTTGTCCACCCCCTTTTTTATGTTTGGTGTGGAATTATATCCAATTTGGCTTTAGGACAATTCTTTTTGTGTTTTTTCATTGAAGACAAATTAAATGAAGATAATAATACCCAAGAATTTGTGATTGCAATCATTTTAAGGGAGAAACTGAGTATTATCTGACAGAATTGCAGGGGTGTCAGTACTTTTGGCCACAACTGTACATTAGAGTTGTCCACTCTCCCTCCCTATGCTGTTATTAATCTATGTTCTGGGTATAAGGTAATAAATGTCATAAAAAAGTGTTAATAATGAAAAGAGATGTAGTGCAATATGTTGTTATCCATTTTGCTTGGTCCTGTTATTTATTCATTGTATGTTTTGGTAGTGCTGTCAGAAAATCTCAGCAGGCGGTGTGTGAGCAAAGTTGTTGTTTTTTTTTAATACCAATTCTATCCACAGTTTAGAGGGCGATGATGGAGCCAGTCTAACGATCTAGTTAGGACGACTATGTCAGGGTATAAGGCCATAGACTAAAGCCTCACAGTAAACGATCCCTGAATATCGGGCACATCCATAGCCTTATTACTGCCCCCTGAAACATGACCACAGTCTAGGGAGAGTCATTGAGAAAAATGAGGAAACACGAACTAAAAACATTTAACTGATCAATATCATAAAACATAAAAGTAAAACTGTGATGTATTTTATATACTAATAATACAATGATGTCGCTATTCCATGGTGTTTCACCATTCAGAGGTTCCAGGTTCAATGTCAGACACTGAGTGTTGGACACAAAAGGTAATAAGTGTTTGTAGAATAAGGTCCGGCCACCGGCCACTATCTGTATAAAGACTGAATGTTATCAGTTAACAGAATACATAGTTACGTTTGATAAATGTGAAAAAAATGTAAGTAAACCTAGAAGTATTTTTATTTTGTATTGTAATTAATAATAATCTTTATTTTTAGATAGTGCTAAATTCCCTATCAGTATGTCTTTGGAATGTGGGAGGAAACCGGAGAACCCGGAGGAAACCCACGCAAACACGGAGAGAACATACAGACTCTTTGCAGATGTTGTCCAAGGTGGGATTTGAACCCAGCGCTGCAAGGCTGCTGTGCTAACCACTGAGCCACCGTGCTGCCCATATAACTAATAATAGGATGGAAGGATAAGGGAGGGGTGAAACTAGGAACAGAACCAGTAGACACAATCATAGTCAGGGAGTCAGCCGGGGTCAGATGCCAGGTGATCAGTAGAAGAATGTGAAGGTCCTTCTATACAGGTAATTAATAATAGGATAGAAGGACAATTTTTTTTTTGTAATTAATAATAGGATAGAAGGATAAAGGACAGAATCAGTAGAGACAATCATAGTCAGGGAGTCGGCCGGGGTCAGATGCCAGGTGATCAGTAAAAGCAGTGATGGTGGATCTGCTGGACTTCTTGTCTTTCAGATGGTTTTAGGGCAACAGGCGCAACAAGCAAATGCTCGAGCAGCCCTGGATAATCCGCGCCGGTGGGATGATAAGATCCGGCGGAAGACGGAACCTGTGAGAACAGAAGTAAATATAATGTAAGTGATGGGACTCCATATGGCACCATACTACTGTGCGGTCACTGTGGCTGCACGGCAGAGGAATATTATCACACAGAGGTCAGGGATCATTGTCAGCCATCATACATGTGAGGTCAGGGATCATTGTCAGCCATCATACATGTGAGGTCAGGGATCATTGTCAGCCATCATACATGTGAGGTCAGGGATCATTGTCAGCCATCATACATGTGAGGTCAGGGATCATTGCCAGCCATCATACATGTGAGGTCAGGGATCATTGTCAGCCATCATACATGTGAGGTCAGGGATCATTGTCAGTCATCATACATGTGTGGTCAGGGATCATTGTCAGCCATCATACATGTGAGGTCAGGGATCATTGTCAGCCATCATACATGTGAGGACAGGGATCATTGTCAGCCATCATACATGTGAGGTCAGGGATCATTGTCAGCCATCATACATGTGAGGTCAGGGATCATTGTCAGCCATCATACATGTGAGGTCAGGGATCATTGTCAGCCATCATACATGTGAGGACAGGGATCATTGTCAGCCATCATACATGTGAGGTCAGGGATCATTGTCAGCCATCATACATGTGAGGTCAGGGATCATTGTCAGCCATCATACATGTGAGGTCAGGGATCATTGTCAGCCATCATACATGTGAGGTCAGGGATCATTGTCAGCCATCATACATGTGAGGTCAGGGATCATTGTCAGCCATCATACATGTGTGGTCAGGGATCATTGTCAGCCATCATACATGTGAGGTCAGGGATCATTGTCAGCCATCATACATGTGATGTCAGGGATCATTGTCAGCCATCATACATGTGAGGTCAGGGATCATTGTCAGCCATCATACATGTGAGATCAGGGATCATTGTCAGCCATCATACATGTGAGATCAGGGATCATTGTCAGCCATCATACATGTGAGGTCAGGGATCATTGTCAGCCATCATACATGTGAGGTCAGGGATCATTGCCAGCCATCATACATGTGATAATCCCATCACTGACAGATGACATCTGCTCCACATGAATTATTCTCACTGACATCACACAACATGGAGCTGATTCTCACACTTACCTCGTCTCTTTCCCCTTTTTTCCATTTTACATGTGAGATCAGGGATCATTGTCAGCCATCATACACGTGAGGTCAGGGATCATTGTCAGCCATCATACATGTGAGGTCAGGGATCATTGTCAGCCATCACACACGTGAGGTCAGGGATCATTGTCAGCCATCATACATGTGAGGTCAGGGATCATTGTCAGCCATCATACATGTGAGGTCAGGGATCATTGTCATCCATCATACATGTGAGGTCAGGGATCATTGTCAGCCATCATACACGTGAGGTCAGGGATCATTGTCAGCCATCATACATGTGAGGTCAGGGATCATTGTCAGCCATCATACATGTGAGGTCAGGGATCATTGTCAGCCATCATACATGTGAGGTCAGGGATCATTGTCAGCCATCATACATGTGAGGTCAGGGATCATTGTCAGCCATCATACATGTGAGGTCAGGGATCATTGTCAGCCATCATACATGTGAGGTCAGGGATCATTGTCAGCCATCATACACGTGAGGTCAGGGATCATTGTCAGCCATCATACACGTGAGGTCAGGGATCATTGTCAGCCATCATACACGTGAGGTCAGGGATCATTGTCAGCCATCATACACGTGAGGTCAGGGATCATTGTCAGCCATCATACACGTGAGGTCAGGGATCATTGTCATCCATCATACACGTGAGGTCAGGGATCATTGTCAGCCATCATACACGTGAGGTCAGGGATCATTGTCAGCCATCATACACGTGAGGTCAGGGATCATTGTCAGCCATCATACACGTGAGGTCAGGGATCATTGTCAGCCATCATACACGTGAGGTCAGGGATCATTGTCAGCCATCATACACGTGAGGTCAGGGATCATTGTCAGCCATCATACACGTGAGGTCAGGGATCATTGTCAGCCATCATACATGTGAGGTCAGGGATCATTGTCAGCCATCATACATGTGAGGTCAGGGATCATTGTCAGCCATCATACATGTGAGGTCAGGGATCATTGTCAGCCATCATACATGTGAGGTCAGGGATCATTGTCAGCCATCATACATGTGAGGTCAGGGATCATTGTCAGCCATCATACATTTGAGGTCAGGGATCATTGTCAGCCATCATACATGTGAGGTCAGGGATCATTGTCAGCCATCATACATGTGAGGACAGGGATCATTGTCAGCCATCATACATGTGAGGTCAGGGATCATTGTCAGCCATCATACATGTGAGGTCAGGGATCATTGTCAGCCATCATACATGTGAGGTCAGGGATCATTGTCAGCCATCATACATGTGAGGTCAGGGATCATTGTCAGCCATCATACATGTGAGGTCAGGGATCATTGTCAGCCATCATACATGTGTGGTCAGGGATCATTGTCAGCCATCATACATGTGAGGTCAGGGATCATTGTCAGCCATCATACATGTGAGGTCAGGGATCATTATCAGCCATCATACATGTGAGGTCAGGGATCATTGTCAGCCATCATACATGTGAGGTCAGGGATCATTGTCAGCCATCACACATGTGAGGTCAGGGATCATTGTCAGCCATCACACATGTGAGGTCAGGGATCATTGTCAGCCATCACACATGTGAGGTCAGGGATCATTGTGAGCCATCATACATGTGAGGTCAGGGATCATTGTGAGCCATCATACATGTGAGGTCAGGGATCATTGTCAGCCATCATACATGTGAGGTCAGGGATCATTGTCAGCCATCATACATGTGAGGTCAGGGATCATTGTCAGCCATCATACATGTGAGGTCAGGGATCATTGTCAGCCATCATACATGTGAGGTCAGGGATCATTGTCAGCCATCATACATGTGAGGTCAGGGATCATTGTCAGCCATCATACATGTGAGGTCAGGGATCATTGTCAGCCATCATACATGTGAGGTCAGGGATCATTGTCAGCCATCATACATGTGATAATCCCATCACTGACAGATGACATCTGCTCCACATGAATTATTCTCACTGACATCACACAACATGGAGCTGATTCTCACACTTACCTCGTCTCTTTTTCCCCTTTTTTCCATTTTCTGATGTTTCTTCGTCTTTACTCAGATTTATTGGAGATTTTCTTTCCTCCTGAGCTGGAAATTCTAATCAGAAAGTAAAATAAAAACCTCAGTAATGACGTATCCTAATGGGATCTGCTTTGTCTCCTGTATATAGTAGGATTGTTCTAGTCCTGTCTCCTATAGTCCTGATAATCTGGTATCTACTGTATAATTGTCTAAGGGTCACTTCCGTCTTTCTGTCTGTCTGTAACGGAAATCCCAAGTCGCTGATTGGTTGCGGCAAAACAGCCATGACCAATCAGTGATGGGCACAGTCCGGCGGCAAAATGGCCGTTCCTTACTCCCCGCAGTCAGTGCCCGCAGTCCATACTCCCCCCCCAGTCAGCGCTCACACAGGGTTAATGGCAGCGTTAACGAGCCGCGTTATGCCGCGGTGTAATGCACTCCGTTAACGCAGCTATTAACCCTGCGTGACCAACTTTTTACTATTGATGATGCCTATGCAGCATCAATAGTAAAAAGATCTAATGTTAAAAATAATAAAAAAAATAAAAAATAGTTATATACTCACCGTCCGTCGGCCCCTCGGATCCAGAATAGGCCTTTCCCTCTCCTCGCGACGCTCCGTTGACCGCTCCTTGCATTGCGATCTCGCGAGACCGCTACGTCATCATCTTGCAAGACCGCAATGCACTCTTGAGACTGGAGTGTGCGAGGATCATCGGTAAGCGCTTCGCCTGGATCCGTGGGCCAACGGAAGGTGAGTATATAACTATTTTTTACTTTAATTCTTTTTTTAACAGGGATATGATGCCCACATTGCTATATACTACGTGGGCTGTGCAATATAGTACGTGGGCTGTGCAATATACTACGTGGGCTGTGCAATATACTACGTGGGCTGTGCTATATACTGTGTGGGCTGTGCAATACACTGCATGGGCTGTGCAATATACTACGTGGGCTGTGCAATATACTATATGGGCTGTGCAATATACTGTGTGGGCTGTGCAATATACTACGTGGGCTGTGCAATATACTAACTGGGCTGTGCAATATACTATGTGGGCTGTGCTATATACTACGTGGGCTGTGCAATACACTGCATTGGCTGTGCAATATACTGCGTGGGCTGTGCTATATACTACGTGGGCTGTGCAATATACTAACTGGGCTGTTCAATATACTACGTGGGCTGTGCAATATACTAACTGGGCTGTGCAATATAGTACGTGGGCTGTGCAATATACTGCGTGGGCTGTGCTATATACTGCGTGGGCTGTGCAATACACTGCATGGGCTGTGCAATATACTATGTGGGCTGTGCAATATACTATGTGGGCTGTGCAATATACTGCGTGGGCTGTGCAATATACTGCGTGGGCTGTGCAATATACTGCGTGGGCTGTGCAATATACTAACTGGGCTGTGCAATATAGTACGTGGGCTGTGCAATATACTGCGTGGGCTGTGCTATATACTGCGTGGGCTGTGCAATACACTGCGTGGGCTGTGCAATATACTATGTGGGCTGTGCAATATACTATGTGGGCTGTGCAATATACTGCGTGGGCTGTGCAATATACTGCGTGGGCTGTGCAATATACTGCGTGGGCTGTGCTATATACTGCATGGGCTGTGCAATATACTACGTGGGCTGTGCAATATACTATGTGGGCTGTGCAATATACTGCGTGGGCTGTGCAATATACTGCGTGGGCTGTGCAATATACTGCGTGGGCTGTGCTATATACTACGTGGGCTGTGCAATATACTAACTGGGCTGTGCAATATACTACGTGGGCTGTGCAATATACTACGTGGGCTGTGCAATGTACTATGTGGCTGTGCAAAACACTACATGGCTGTGCTATACACTACATGGGCTGTGTTATACACTACGTGGGCTGTGTTATACACTATGTGGCCTGTGTTATACACTACGTGGCCTGTGTTATACACTACTTGGCCTGTGTTATACACTACGTGGGCTGTTATACGCTACGTGGGCTATGTTATATGCTACATGGGCTATTATAAACTATGTGGCTGTGTTATATGCTATGTGGGCTGTTATACACTCCGTGGGCTGTGTTATATACTACGTGGCTGTGCTATATACTCCGTGGGCTGTGCTATATACTCCTTGGGCTGTGCGATATACTACGTGGCTGTGCTATATACTGCGTGGCTGTGCAATATACTACGTGGCTGTGCAATATACTATGTGGCTGTGCAATATACTTCGTGGCTGTGCTATTTACTACGTGGGCTGTTATATACTACGTGGCTGTGCTACATACTATGTGGCCGGCCGCGAACAATCAGACAAGCGGAGTCCGGCCACGAATTGGCGCGGGAATAGAACCACGCTTCGCTAATTGGTGGCGGCCGGCCGAAGACTGTGTATTCAATGTATTATTCTAAAATCTTCATAAATAAACTACATACATATTCTAGAATACTCGATGCGTTAGAATCGGGCTACCATCTAGTTATATCATAATAGGGCAGAATAAGTCCTATATAATGTACATAATCCCATCTGAGGGGCATTAGATGTGTCACTGATCTAGAGCAGTAAGGGCCCTGTGTGCCACCATGTGGTGCATCACTGATGATATTCTACTATAAGAGATTATGTCACCTTATGATGATGGAGGTTACTGGACGCTACAACGTATCTCACAGAATCCATGAAAGAAACTACAAAATTAGGGAACTAGAGGTACAGTATGGGCCCATGGGCAACATAATTGGGATCCATGAAACATGGATAACATAGGAGACCTATTACAGAAAAACCATGTGGATATATTTGAGCCTTGAAGTCAACATTCCCATTGTTGGTGCTGTAGACATGGACATACCTGATAGTGGGGACGAGGATGACAAGATGATAATAGCGTCGTCATCAGATTCTTTCTGCCTGTTTCGAAGAATAAAAACATGTAAATTGCAAGAAAACACAGTATAAAAGGGGTTGTCTCACTAGAAGAACATGGACTAATGGGCCTAATAAGACATATGACTGCCATAGTGGGGAAGGTCTTCTGCTCAACGCTACCTTCTATAGATTGGAGCGGAATTAAGAATGTCTGGCATGTAATAATACATCTCTCCTACAGTGTAGGCAGCATGAAAAATGCATGACCGGTCACAGGTACGCAGATATGGGCTGTTATCACGAGCGGTTTCCTCTAGCCTTGGGATGGTGGATTCTGCATTTGATACTATGGTAATTATGTCCTATATTTGGTGTTGTGCACATAAATCAGCCTAGACCTCCCAATAATGACCCCATAATCTACTCACATTTCTGAAATATTTGTGCTGGATTCTTGGGTATGATCTGGAGAAGACTTGGGATTCTCATTAATCTTCATCCTGGTAACGGTGGTACAGAGCTACATGCGGAAGCAATAAGATATTAAATAATTGTATGTCTACCTTCATAGGTCTTTTATATATATTTTGGATGTATTAACACATACTTACTTTAGAAAGCCTTTCAGAAGATGATGTAAAATTTTTGAAGACAAGGCTCTCATTGTCCTCACTTATGCCCTTCTCACCCTCTGAGACCAGATGTTTTTCCATATTAGAATGGTCTGCAAGACATAGGTAATGAAGTGTTATTAGAGGTTGTCAGTATAACACAGTCACCATTTATTAATGGGAACCAATTGTCACAAAATAAGGAAGACGAGGCAAACAGATACTTAGTTTAGATGACGTCTCCTACTTACTGATAAATAGGCTGGTGTCCACATCTGATGCAAGGTGAGGAACGTACACCGGATTTTGACTTAGAAGGGTGTCAAAGTCTAAGTCATTAAGAAATGGATGACCCTTGATCTCAAAAGCTCCTCCTGGATAAAGGAAAACAAAAGTGATGCGGACATTGTCAGAGACAACTTCATATCTGAACAACGTATCTTAATTTGAACTAATTACACAACTGAGCAGACATGTAGGAAATAGAATGAAAATTTTAGCAAAGAGAACTATAAATGGAGAAGCTGATAGAGAATTAATGTTCCTCATGGACATTAGTGATGTGTCCTCGGTGTAACAAGGGAATATTGATATTATTGTATCTGTTACCTGTCCCAAGTCTATCCACAGGATTTGTTTTCAGCAGCTGAGTGATGAGGTCCTTAGCATCGGGTGGAGGACTGTAATGATGATCCCAAATGATATTTCCTGTTATATAGAAAATTAAAGAACATAAAACCTATTTACAGGACTGTAAGATAAAGCAAAGGAAGTAACTAAACCAAGATAACCAGTAAAAGCAATGATCAGATTATTTTACTTACCAGTGACAACATTTTCATAAAACTCAGATAGGGAAGCCCCATCAAATGGTGCAATTCCCATGAAAAATTCATTTAATATGATGCCCATATCCCACCAGTCAACAGGTCTTCCATAGGCGTTCTTCAGGATGACCTCAGGGGCTGTGTAATAAGGGCTGCCACACTCCTAGAAACCAACAGAAAAAAGCAATGAGAATCGATGAAACTATTATTATGACAAGCTCTTGACATAAAATCAGAATTACAGAAGATAAAATATCAGTGGAAAAGCTCTCTAGAAATGAAGAACGTAGGGAAGACAAAATAGAGTTATGAGATTTGTACAGAACAAGCTAAGTTCCTGTAGGTAATGCTGACCTCATGGTCCTGGAACTCTCTGGAGATGTTCTCTGCTGATTGCTTGTAGGTGTTGGTGTTTGGTATCATGACACCAAGTTTTGAACATCCAAAGTCGGTAATTTTAATATGTCCAGTAGATGTTATCAGGAGGCTGTGAAAGAGAAGATGATTTTAGCTTCATAGACCGTGAGATAATAAAGGATAACTCCCCCCCCTTTGTTATACTACAGGTATTCACTTACTTCTGTGGCCTCAGGTCTCTGTGCACCACACCGTGACTATGCAGGTATTCCACACCAAGGACTGCTTCTGCAAAGTACAAGCGGGCCATCGGGACAGAGAAAGGACCCCTGGTGCTTAGAAGGGTCGCACAGTCTCCACCTACAGAAGAAAGGAAATATGACCGGTGAGGGGTTTATACAGCGGAGCACCATGATGTATGAAGAGAAGTGAGTGGAAACATTGGGGCAGGGGATAATATATAAAGATATAATGTACATAATATTAGTCTGAGGTCATGATGAAATTGTCGTCCAAGTAGCTCATGACATAAAGTGATCTCGTATCTGGTCTACACCTGGAGATACTGACGTTCTCAGTGCGGACATACGGGGAGATCACACACATCAATGACTTTAATAGACAACCTATAGTAAATGCTCTGTGGGAATGTAACATCCACGGGGACAAGTCTTAATGATATGAGAGGTGATAAGATGTCAGCAGACATGAGTTGAATACTACACAATGTTCGTGTCCTACCTCCTACATACTCCATGACCATACACAGGTGATATCTAGTAGGGAAGGAGCAGAGCATGGAGACCACAAAGGGACAATCTGCGAATGTTAGGATGTCCCTCTCGATATATGTCCTTTCCATTTTATTAGAAGTAGTCAGGTTCCTCTTGGCCATTTTCTTCATAGCAAAGATGTTTTGTGATCCCTTATGGCGCACTAAGCAGACGGCCCTGGAGAGAAGGAGAATCCATGGTTTATAATGAACCCTTAACAGTCTGGATATAGAAGTCATTACGTGATCATTTGTACTAATGATTAATGGCAGCAGTCCGGCCATCACTAGAAATCCACATCTAGAAATCCATGAAATAACACTACATAGATGATGGGAGGTCGCACCGCGCCCCGTCTGCCCTCACCAGGTCACATTATAGATGAGAGAATCTGCTGACATTCATCTTGGGCAGATTCGCTATAACCGACCAGTAGATACAAGTCAGTAACAATAATAATTAGTCAAAATGTAAATTGCTCCAATTGTTGTAAGAAGATGGTTTTTAGTCTTTCTCCACAGCCCAAGGCAGAATAAATAATGGAGGGACAAGAAGACGATAAAAAGTAATTAAACACATTACACCCACTTGTCTTGGTCCTTCCCCGGTCCATCACTGCAGTCCGCCATCCTCTGTCTTTGGTTGTTCTCCCTTCTGCTGCTGAGGCCAGTGATTGGACTGACATGGTCATGGTGGAGGGTGGAGATGTCATCGGCGTCAGTATCGCGTCACCCCTCACGTGACCGTGTGCAGCCAATCACTATTACCAGCTTCATAATGGGGCCCCGAAAGATCAGGAGGAAGCATAAGAACAGAGAAGGTCTAGGACCGGTGGGTGTCATGTATTCTATGATATCATCCCTTTCCTTACAGACAGATGTGTTACAGATCAGTTCGCTCTGCTGTATATAATGGAGCTGAATAGTGACATTGAGATGTGGACAGTGATGTGGACTCAGATCTTCTCCCTATGATAACACTGAATGGCAGAGCACAGAGGCCGAAGCATTGTCATAGGGAACCCTGAGAAATGGGGATTATGTTAATAGAAATCTCACCCAAAAGCACCGCTGCTGATCAGTTTGATAGTTTCATAGTCGCTTATACGCGGCTCTCCTGCCGGGATCAATGATTTAATCAAGTCCTAGAAAAGAATAAGAAATAATACTAAGATATAGAAGCTGAATACAATAATACTAAAGCAGAAACCATAATAGTATAGATAATGAAATCAGCGCCATGACCCAGTGAGTATAATGCGCCCAATATTTCAAGGACACTCCACAAATACTAACCAAAACAACAACGAAAAAAGGGCGAGTGATAGTCCTGAAGACAATTGTAACAATGTCTATTGAAAATACATATAAAACAACAAGTATATAATAAAAAATCTTACATGTAAGGACAAGATGGAATGAGAAGCCAAATGAGAACAGAAATAGCGACCCTCCATAATGCTAGTGAAGTGGATATGTGGAGTGAATCCTGGAGCTAGTGTGAGTATAAATCAAGTACATATCAAACAATGACGTCTACCCCATCAGTCCAGGATATTCCCCATAGTATCCCGCTAGGATGGGTCGCTCAGCCAGCCCCAACGCGCGTTTTGAATGGGCTTCCTCGGGAGCTGTGGACTTGATTTTGCTGGGGTGGTTTAGTGTTCCACTACTAGTATGTGATAAGGTTTCACCTTCATAACCCGAAAATTATATCATTTGTATTCCATCCTCCCAAGAAAACCATGTCCTAAGATCTGCACTAGCACCAGCACTTTATAGTGCATGTCCTAAGATCTGCGCTAGCACCAGCACTTTATGGTGCATGTCCTAAGATTTGCACTAGCACCAGCACTTTATGGTGCATGTCCTAAGATCTGCGCTAGCACCAGCACTTTATGGTGCATGTCCTAAGATCTGCACTAGCACCAGCACTTTATGGTGCATGTCCTAAGATTTGCACTAGCACCAGCACTTTATGGTGCATGTCCTAAGATCTGCGCTAGCACCAGCACTTTATGGTGCATGTCCTAAGATTTGCACTAGCACCAGCACTTTATGGTGCATGTCCTAAGATCTGCACTAGCACCAGCACTTTATGGTGCATGTCCTAAGATCTGCACTAGCACCAGCACTTTATGGTGCATGTCCTAAGATTTGCACTAGCACCAGCACTTTATGGTGCATGTCCTAAGATCTGCGCTAGCACCAGCACTTTATGGTGCATGTCTTAAGATTTGCACTAGCATCAGCACTTTATGGTGCATGTCCTAAGATCTGCACTAGCACCAGCACTTTATGGTGCTTGTCCTTAGATCTGCACCAGCACTTTATGGGGGCATTTCTTTCTACTAATCTCCTCACACTAGCTCCAGGATTCACTCCCCATATCCACTTCACCAGCATTATGGAGGGTCGTTTTTTCTGTTCTCATTTGGCTTCTCATTCAATCTTGTCCTTACATGTAAGATTTTTTTATTATATACTTGTTATTTTATATGTATTTTCAATAAAAATTGTTACAATTGTCTTCCTGACTATCACTCGCCCTTTTTTTTCGTTGTTGTCTTGGTAAGATGCTGGAAAACATCTCAGGATGTAATAACTTTTCCTCCTATATTATGTCCCAGCTAATTTACACTGATCCGATGTAGGGGACGATACGAGCCGACGCTCTGCAGACACGGATGAAATATAAAGCGGATCCTCTATATATCGATATAATTGTAAAGTGCTGGATAAAACGCGAGATCACACAGGGTAGAACTTGCAGAGAATCTGTCAGCAGGTCTGTGCTATGTAATCTGGGAGCAGTTATGATATAGGGGAAGAGACCCTGATTCCAGCGATGTGTTACTTACTAGACTTTCTGCTGTTGCTTTAATAAAATCAGTGTTTTATCAGCCGGAGATTATCACTAGGACTATGTGTCTCATGCCATGTTGTCCTAGTACTCTGTAAACCCACCACCACGGTATAGCAGATTTCTGCCTATGCACAGTGTATACAGAAAAGCTGCCAATCAGTGGTGTGGGCGGTGTTCTACAAGGTTCAGCATTCAGAGCTCTGCTAGATCTGCAGCAGAGAAGACAGGGATATTATCACATCTGCTGACCCCAGTAAATTAAGTGATATATCGCTGGAATCAGGGTCTCTGTCCCTACATTATGCTACAGCATAAACCTGGTGACAGATTCCATTTAATATAAATGCCATTCTCTAAGACCACAGTGTCCTCTACACTTAGAACAGAGCCGTCCCATGGTTATATGGGGATAATACTGGACGGGTCACTCACACCCCATGATCTGGTGATACACAGACACCCCCATATCTCTATGATACTTACATCGGCGGATTCTTGGATCTCCGGGATCTTACAGATTCCACTGTTGGGATTCGCCAGCGCTGATGGTACTAAAATAATGATAACGTGATGAGAAAATAAAATGTATTAGTCGATATCAGTCCTACATACATAATACCGTAATATAAGGGAGAAATGACAAGACGTCTGAAAATGGGAATAATACTCGTTATATGGGGACTCTACATATGAGAACGTACAGCGCACCCACAGATAAAGGTAATGTAAGTGGTGGCGG
The DNA here is from genome assembly GCF_032444005.1 of Ranitomeya imitator. Lineage (NCBI taxonomy): Eukaryota > Metazoa > Chordata > Amphibia > Anura > Dendrobatidae > Ranitomeya > Ranitomeya imitator. The sequence goes on from NC_091282.1 coordinate 25,143,255, forward strand.
ACCCCCAATCACCACATGAATGAGGAGCCCCCACCCTCACTGCACATGTGAGTGATGGGAAGAGAGCTGAAGCATAGCAGCCATATGCAAATTATCCTGGAAGTGCACTGGGGGCGTGTCACTGCACTCGGACTCCTTCGTCCCTGCCCCCAGTGCACTTCCATCCTGATTTGCATATGGCTTCTATGTTACATTTCTCCTGACTGGCACATTGGATTTCAGCAAAGAAATACTTTTTATTAAAGGGGAACGTCCTCCGCCGTCATCCCACCACTCCTGTATGTATCATGTGCTGACAGGTCCCCATTACATGGAGTAGAGAGTAAATCCACCATTATTCCCTGCTTTGTAATATCTGGATATAATGGGGGGAACGTCCTCCGCCATCATCCCACCACTCCTATATGTATCATGTGCTGACAGGTCCCCATTACATGGAGTAGAGAGTAAATCCGCCATTATTCCCTGCTGTGTAATATCTGGATATAATGGGGGGAACGTCCTCCGCCGTCATCCCACCACTCCTATATGTATCATGTGCTGACAGGTCCCCATTACATGGAGTAGAGAGTAAATCCACCATTATTCCCTGCTGTGTAATATCTGGATATAATGGGGGGAACGTCCTCCGCCGTCATCCCACCACTCCTATATGTATCATGTGCTGACAGGTCCCATTACATGGAGTAGAGAGTAAATCCGCCATTATTCCCAGCTGTGTAATATCTGGATATAATGGGGGGAACGTCCTCCGCCGTCATCCCACCACTCCTATATGTATCATGTGCTGACAGGTCCCCATTACATGGAGTAGAGAGTAAATCCGCCATTATTCCCTGCTGTGTAATATCTGGATATAATGGGGGGGAACGTCCTCTACTGTCATCCCACCACTCCTATATGTATCATGTGCTGACAGGTCCCCATTACATGGAGTAGAGAGTAAATCCACCATTATTCCCTGCTGTGTAATATCTGGATATAATGGGGGGAACGTCCTCCGCCGTCATCCCACCACTCCTATATGTATCATGTGCTGACAGGTCACATTACATGGAGTAGAGAGTAAATCCGCCATTATTCCCTGCTATGTAATATCTGGATATAATGGGGGGAACGTCCTCTACTGTCATCCCACCACTCCTATATGTATCATGTGCTGACAGGTCCCATTACATGGAGTAGAGAGTAAATCCGCCATTATTCCCTGCTATGTAATATCTGGATATAATGGGGGCAACGTCCTCCGCCGTCATCCCACCACTCCTATATGTATCATGTGCTGACAGGTCCCATTACATGGAGTAGAGAGTAAATCCGCCATTATTCTCTGCTGTGTAATATCTGGATATAATGGGGGGAACGTCCTCCGACGTCATCCCACCACTCCTATATGTATCATGTGCTGACAGGTCCCCATTACATGGAGTAGAGAGTAAATCCGCCATTATTCCCTGCTGTGTAATATCTGGATATAATGGGGGGAACATCCTCCGCCGTCATCCCACCACTCCTATATGTATCATGTGCTGACAGGTCCCCATTACATGGAGTAGAGAGTAAATCCACCATTATTCCCAGCTGTATAATATCTGCATATAATGGGGGGAACGTCCTCCGCCATCATCCCACCACTCCTATATGTAACATGTGCTGACAGGTCCCCATTACATGGAGTAGAGAGTAAATCCGCCATTATTCCATGCTGTGTAATATCTGGATATAATGGGGGGAACGTCCTCCGCCGTCATCCCTCCACTCCTATATGTATCATGTGCTGACACGTCCCCATTACATGGAGTAGAGAGTAAATCCACCATTATTCCCTGCTGTGTAATGTCTGGATATAATGGGGGGAACGTCCTCCGCCGTCATCCCACCACTCCTATATGTATCATGTGCTGACAGGTCCCCATTACATGGAGTAGAGAGTAAATCCACCATTATTCCCAGCTGTGTAATATCTGGATATAATGGGGGGAACGTCCTCCGCCGTCATCCCACCACTCCTATATGTATCATGTGCTGACAGGTCCCCATTACATGGAGTAGAGAGTAAATCCGCCATTATTCCCTGCTGTGTAATATCTGGATATAATGGGGGGAACGTCCTCCGCCGTCATCCCACCACTCCTATATGTATAATGTGCTGACAGGTCCCCATTACATGGAGTAGAGAGTAAATCCGCCATTATTCCCTGCTGTGTAATATCTGGATATAATGGGGGGAACGTCCTCCGCCGTCATCCCACCACTCCTATATGTATAATGTGCTGACAGGTCCCCATTACATGGAGTAGAGAGTAAATCCACCATTATTCCCTGCTGTGTAATGTCTGGATATAATGGGGGGAACGTCCTCCGCCGTCATCCCACCACTCCTATATGTATCATGTGCTGACAGGTCCCCATTACATGGAGTAGAGAGTAAATCCACCATTATTCCCTGCTGTGTAATATCTGGATATAATGGGGGGAACGTCCTCTGCCGTCATCCCACCACTCCTATATGTATCATGTGCTGACAGGTCCCCATTACATGGAGTAGAGAGTAAATCCACCATTATTCCCTGCTGTGTAATATCTGGATATAATGGGGGGAACGTCCTCTGCCATCATCCCACCACTCCTATATGTATCATGTGCTGACAGGTCCCCATTACATGGAGTAGAGAGTAAATCCGCCATTATTCCCTGCTGTGTAATATCTGGATATAATGGGGGGAACGTCCTCCGCCGTCATCCCACCACTCCTATATGTATTATGTGCTGACAGGTCCCATTTCACGGAGTAGAGAGTAAATCCACCATTATTCCCTGCTGTGTAATATCTGGAGATTCCTTGTAGACGGTCATGTGATCGGCTCACCTGCAATCAGATCGCTGCTCGGCTCCAGCTGACTCCTATTAGAGTCAGGGATTTCCAGGGTCACATTCTCCCCATATTCGTCGTCGCCTTCTGGTGTTTCCTAATAGATATAATAGAGATAATTAATATGTGGAAGATTTCACTAAATCCCCAAATCCATCAATCAGGATGGATGAAGCCAACATTTACTGATGCACCAATTGATGGCTCCTTACCGGAAGGGTCCAACTGGCCCTCCAGAGAACTGGAGGATTCTCCAGGGGGCCCAGGCATTGACACCTGCTGGCATACAGGGCAGGCAGCTGCCTAGGGCTCCTGCTGCTCCAGGGGCCCTAGCCAGTGGCGTATTGCTAGAAGCGGCAGACCATGCAGCTGCTATGGGGCCCGTGAGTCAGGGGGACCCGCCTGATGCCAGCGGAGCAGCAGTGGGTGACAGGCTGCTGCAGCTAAAGCCTGTCCCCGCTGCTAAAAAGAAATGAATCTTCTCTCAACACCACACCCCCATGGGCGTGGAGAGCGGTGAATATTAATTTCACTTTAATAGCGGGCAGTGTTAGCCACAGGCTGAGTCTAACACTGCCCCCTATCATGGCTGGCAGACCAGGGCCCCCGCTCACCCAGGGGCCCCAGCCCAAGCGGCCACTATGGGGCCTGTAAGTCAGGGGGGCCTAATGCCAGCACTCCTCCCCAGTGTGCACCACATTCAACTGTATCGGCATCACAGATGAAAGCAATAATGGAGGAGAGAGCATCAGACGACGCTCCATCTCCCATCATTCCCCTCTGCCTCTGACACTGAAGGTGTGTGATGACGTCACTTCATCGCGTACCCGCTGTGTGTTGGGCAAATGGCAGTGCAGCTGCTGATACCGGAGCAGAGCCGGGATCAGTGGGGAACAAGGAGGAGAGGTGAGGATTGTGTTTGTTTATATATATATATATATATATATATATATATATATATATATATATATATGTCAGTGAGTGAGTCCTGGTGGCCATAATACTGTAGGACTGTGGAGCTACATTCAATTTGGGAATGCATTATACTCTATGAGGGTCTACATTAAATTCTATGGGGGGCTGCATTCTATTCTGTGGGGGGCTGCATTATACCCTAAGAGGGGGGCTGCATTATACCCTATGAGGGAGGGCTACAGTATACCCTATGAGGGGGGCTGCATTATAACCTATTAGGGGGATTGCATTATACCCTATGAGGGGGGCTGCATTATACCATATAAGGGGAGCTGCATTATACCCTATGAGTGGGCTGCATTATATCCTATGAAGGGGCCTGCATTATAACCTATGAGGGGGCTGCATTATACCCTATGAGTGGGCTACTTTATACCCTATGAGGGTCGCTGAAGTATACCCTATGAGGGAGAGTTGCATTATACCCTATGAGGGGGGCTGCATTATACCCCATGAGTGGGCTGCATTATACCCTATGAGGGGGCTACATTATACTCTATGAGGGGGGCTGCATTATACCCTATAGGGAGGCTGCATTATTCCCTATGAGGGGGCTGCATTATACCCTATGAGGTAGGGCTACATTATACCATATGAGGGAGGGCTGCATTATACCTTATAAGGGAGGATTGCATTATACCCTTTGGGGAGGGCTACATTATACTCTATGAGGGTGGCTGCATTATACCATATGAAGGGGTGCTGCATTATACCCTATGAGGGGTGCTGCATTATACCCTAGGAGGGGGACTGCATTATACCCCATGAGTGGACTGCATTAAACCCTATGAGGGGTGCTGCATTATACTCTGAGGGGGCTACATTATATTCTATGGGAGGCTTCATTATACCCTATGAGGGAGCTACATTATATTCTTTGAGGTGCTAAACTATATTCTATGGGGGGGCTACATTATATTCTATGGGGGGCTGCATTATATTCTATAAGGGGGGCTGCATTATATTCTATGAGGGGGCTACATTAAATTCTATGAGGGGGGCTACATTATATTCTATGGGGGCTGCATTATATTCTATGGGGGGGGCTGCATTATATTCTATGAGGGGGCTACATTAAATTCTATGAGGGGGCTACATTATATTCTATGAGGGGGCTACTTTATATTCTATGACGGGGGCTGCATTATATTCTATGAGGGGGCTACTTTTTATTCTATGAGGGGGCTATATTATATTCTATGAGGGGGCTACATTAAATTCTATGAGGGGGCTACTTTTTATTCTATGAGGGGGCTACATTATATTCTATGAGGGGGCTACATTAAATTCTGTGAGGGGGCTACATTATATTCTATGAGGGGGCTACATTAAATTCTATGAGGGGGCTACTTTTTATTCTATGAGGGGGCTATATTATATTCTATGAGGGGGCTACATTAAATTCTATGAGGGGGCTACTTTTTATTCTATGAGGGGCCTACTTTATATTCTATGATGGGGCTACTCCAACCAGTGCTATATAATTAAGAAGTGTACTACCTTATATTACACCCTGATATTAGTATTTTACCCCACAATTGGTGGTCTTGTATTTATTTCTTTGTAGCTACATAGTGGGCCCCAAGAATGATTTTCTATGGTGGGCCCAAGGTGCTCCAGTCCGACGCTGCTTACCTGGCGGTCCGACGAGCGGTCCGGAAGTTCTAGTACACGGAGGATTTTTTCGGACAGTTCTGTAATATAAGCCAAGTCTCCAGATTGAGACTTTTTTTCGGCCTATAAAGAAGAAAAGAAACAAAAAAGAACAATCTGAGATGATTGGCGGCCATTGTATGTGTCATCTGCTCCTCTCTGCAGATACACTGACTCCATACAGGATTTGGGGACTCGTCGTGTTTTATATGGGAGGAAAGAAGAAGCTTCTGTCCCACCATTATTATCTCTGAGTACAGAGAAGTTGTGTGCGGAGCGTCCGCCACTTACCTGCTGTAGTAAAGTCTTGATGTTGTGACATAAATCTGTCAGATACTCTGACGTCAGTTGATCTTGTCGGTGTTTAGTCAGGCAATCCTTTACTAGCTGCACCACCAGCCGGTGAGTGAAGCAGAGGATGCCATCGGGTGGTAGAAGCGCAATGTTAGGGCGATGGAAGATAAGAACCTCCAATAGCGCTTGTACCTGAAAATCATTCAGATGTAATTCAGCCATAGTGAGAAATTGCAAATGCTCTCCGTCACTATAGAACCAAAAATGGCACCCGGAACCCTGCGCGGCTTCTATTTATAGGGGCTGTGATGTCACAATGGCCGACAATCACCAGTGATGTCACAATGGCCGACAATCACCAGTGATGTCATCCTGGCCGACAATCACCAGTGATGTCATCACGGAATCTTGTGATAGAATTTTCCAGCATCGGCTCTGCACAGATACTTGCTGCCCGGCAATATTTCGGGTTTGCTCACACTTGTGTACCAATAATCCAGGAGAGTGGGGCGAGGTTTTCTCACTTGTCCTCCGTGTTCTGTCCGTGTAGAATCCGTCCTGTTATTCCGCAGCTATTAATCTTTTACACGACCATTTACAGGCTTCTTTGCTACAGAAATGGAATGTATCTGTAAAAACCGCTAGTCCCTCTGATGCTCCATAAGGCGTGCGACTGTTTCCTGCCAGTGTCCGATTTTGGACTGTAATCACAGAATGCTGCAGTTTTTTTCCTCACACTGAATATTTGTTTTGCTGTTTTTACCGGCGTTTTTTATCATTCACTTGAATGGGTGAAATACGCTGCAAAACTGAGAGACTTGACAAAGCGCTGCTTTAAAAAAAAAGCTGAGATTTCAGAAATCCCTGCAGCGTCTCGAGCATACTTTTATGGCACGCCGAAATGTTGGATTAGCACTCGAGCATGCTGAGTTAACACCTCATCAGAGCACGCTCGCTCACCACTAATCCTCCATCATAGGAATGGAAATACTGGATATGTTTATTACCTCACGGGTCTTTTTTCTTCTCCATAGAACATTTAACTCCTTGGTTGCAGAGTTTACTATTAACAACTGTGACAAATATTGAAGAGGTAATCATCAATGACCCAAGTAATCAATCATTAAAAATCATGACATCGTTAACATTAATCTTTTTGTCTTTGGAAAGTTTCATCCTTTACTTAAATTGTGAAATGCCCCTCTTTTATGTCCCCATAGTGGGCACAATGTATGAAGTCAATGAGAAAGCAGTAATTATATATATATATATACACTATTTGTAAAAAAAATTGCTTTAATTTCTATATATGTACAGGTGCTTCTCACAAAATTAGAATATCATCAAAAAGTTAACTACATCACACACAGAGTCATTACACACAGAGTAATCTATTTCATGTGTTTATTTCTGTTAATGTTGATGATTATGGCTTACAACCAATGAAATCCCAAAAGTCATTATCTCAGTAAATTAGAATACTTTATATCACCAGCTTGAAAAATGATTGTAAAATCCGAAATGTTGTCCTACTGAAATGTATGTTCAGTAAATGCCCTCAATACTTGGTCCTTTTCCATCAATTACTGCATCAATGTGGCGTGGCATTGAGGCGATCAGCCTGCGGCACTGCTGAGGGGTTATGGAAGCCCAGGTTGCTTTGATAGCAGCCTTCAGCTCATCTGCATTGTTGGGTCTGGTGTCTCTCACCTTCCTCTTGACAATACTCCATAGATTCTCTATGAGGTTAAGGTCAGGCGAGTTTGCTGCTAATCAAGCCCAGTGATACTGTTGACTGTAAACCCGGTATTGGTACTTTTTGCAGTGTGGACAGCAGCAGTCCGCTCCTTGTGAATCTCCCCCAATTTCTGAATGGCCTTTTCTTTTTTTTTAATATAAATTTTTATTGAAAATTTGCATTTACAACCATATGAAACAACAATCCATTGGCATCAATCATAGGATTTAGACATTGTACATTGTACTTGTAAAGGTTACCGATTAAGAATATCTTCTTTTGGAGATAACGAAGGTAATCTTAGCCAATATTATAACGTCTATATGGGATAGCGGAGAGAATTGTCAAAAATACAAAAACAAACAAAGAAATAAAAGAAGAAGGGAAGGGGGAAAGGGAGGGAGGAGAGTAAGAAAAGGAGCTGGGAGCCTTCACCGAGTCGCCTAACCCATTCCAACCGGCAGTCTAGCCCGCCTTCCCATTATCCAGTAAAGTAGTAAAACATCTAACGCTAATCATGGCAAGAGCAATCCTCTGGTAATTGTAGTGGACCCAGATTATTCTTCAATTTTTCCAAGAGGAACCATCTAGTGGAAGAGAAGGGAGTTATCATCTTCCGCCTTGCATCGGCCCCGCACGTTTTCCAAGAAACTGTCTCCATTTTTTAAGAAATTTGCCCGCTTGTACCTCCTTATTTGTGAGTGCGTCCCCTTGCTCCACCGCCATGTAAGTCGAGCTATTAAATCTGACAACTGAGGGGTAGACGATGATAAGTATAGTATGTATTAGTATTGGGGGACCCCTCCCTCCGCAACTCTCGCCACTCATATTCTCCCAATAATGTAAGATCGCCATTGTCACATTACTCCAAAGGCTGGTAATCCAGAAACTAGGCCCCAAAACGGGACTATGTAACCGCAGGACCATAGGCCATGTAATAAATCAGAGCTAGGTTGCTGACATCTAGGGCAGGCTGTAAGTCTGTTAGGTCTTATATCTGGTTTATGAATATTAAAAGCAGAGATTGCTCCATGCATCATTTTAAATTGAGTTTCCCTCCAATTTTCATTTATTATGTTTTAGTGTATATACCCTGTAACATTATACTTTTCCAGAAAGGCATCCAGTCCCCTCTTAAATTTAAGTAATGAATCACTCATTACAACATCATTTGGCAGAGAGTTCCATAGTCTCACTGCTCTTACAGTAAAGAATCCGCGTCTGTTATTATGCCTAAACCTTTTTTCCTCCAGACGTAGAGGATGTCCCCTTGTCCCTGTTTCAGGTCTATGATTAAAAAGATCATCAGAAAGGTCTTTGTACTGTCCCCTCATATATTTATACATTAAAATAAGATCTCCCCTTAGTCTTCGTTTTTCCAAACTAATTAGCCCCAAGTGTAATAACCTATCTTGTATTGCAGACCCCCAAGTCCTCTAATAACCTTGGTCGCTCTTCTCTGCACCCGCTCCAGTTCAGCTATGTCTTTCTTATACACCGGAGACCAGAACTGTGCACAGTATTCTAAGTGTGGTCGCACTAGTGACTTGTATAGAGGTAAAATTATGTTCTCCTCATGAGCATCTATGCCTCTTTTAATGCATCCCATTATATTATTTGCCCTTGTAGCAGCTGCCTGACACTGGCCACTGAACATGAGTTTGTCATCCACCCATACTCCCAGGTCTTTTTCATTGATGGTTTTGCCCAGAGTTTTAGAATTAAGCACATAGTTATTCATCTTATTTCTTCTACCCAAGTGCATGACCTTACATTTATCCCCATTAAAGCTCATTTGCCATTTATCAGCCCAAGTTTCAAGTTTAAAAAAATCATCCTGTAATATAAAATTTTCCTCCTCAGTATTGATTACCCTGCAGAGTTTAGTGTCATCGGCAAATATTGAAATTCTGCTCTTTATGCCCCCTACAAGATCATTAATAAATATGTTAAAAAGAAGAGGTCCCAATACTGACCCCTGTGGTACCCCACTGCTAACCACGACCCAGTCCGAGTGTGCTCCATTAATAACCACCCTTTGTTTCCTATCCCTAAGCCAGCTCTTAATTGTAGCTAGAGGCAGAAAATGCCATCCTTGAAGTCTTGAATCCACGAACTCTGCATTTGGTTTTGAGATACGTAAGTCCCGGAACAAGTCATTCATTTCTGGCTGTGTTAGAACATGAGGCTCACCAGACATACATGGCTCAGAGTTTGAATCAGCGTTGTTTCCCGTCTCTGACCCATGGACTGCAACATCTTTGTTGGCTGCCTGCTCTAGGCTCCATGACTCTAGTGGCTTTGATACTGGAAGAGCGTCTGTTGTGAATTCTGCTTTTGGGTTCCCTCCAGTGGTTGTAGGTGGGAATGCAGTTGTCCCTCAGTTGCAGTCCTGGCCAGGTGTATCTGCTGATTGCAGTTCTAACTGGGATATTTAGGTGTGCAGGATTCTTGAGTCCTTGCCAGTTGCCCATGGTTCTGGGAGGTTTTGGATCTTTGTCTGGTTCCTCCTGCCTTGCTGCCAATTCAGCAAAGATAAGTGTTTGGTGTTTGTTTCTGTGGCACACATGCTGTGTGCTTAATAATTCTGTGCTATTCATTTGTTTTCTCTTGTCCAGCTTAGACTGTGTCAGTGTTTTCTCAGTCTTGTTGGATTCTCTGGAGTTGCAGATATACGCTCCACATCTTTAGTTAGATGGTGGAATTTTTTGTATTTTCTGCTGTGGATATTTTTGGAAGGGTTTTAATACTGACCGCTTAGGATTCTGTCCTATCCTTTCCTATTTTAGCTAGAGTGGCCTCTTTTGCTAAATCCTGTTTCCTGCCTGCGTGTGTCTTTTCCTCTACTACTCACAGTCAATATTTGTGGGGGGCTGCCTATCCTTTGGGGTTCTGCTCTGAGGCAAGGTAGATTTCCTATTTCTATCTATAGGGGTATTTAGTCCTCCGGCTGTGTCAAGGTGTCTAGGATTTGTTAGGCACACCCCACGGCTACTTCTAGTTGCGGTGTTAAGTTCAGGATTTGCGGTCAGTACAGCTTCCACCAACACAGAGAAAGTTCCATGCGGCTTCAAGGTCACCGGATCATAACAAGCGTCATCATGTGGCACCGGTCTCATAGCTGAAGACAGATTGGGATATTCAGTGGAATTCTTATTCTTAGCAGAGAAGTAACAGTTCGTCACATGATCCTTCTGCTCCTGCCAAATCATTGATCATTAGGACAGCAAACGGCATTGACTTGCGAGAACCTCTCAGTTAACCTCTAAGATCAACAGCACATCTCACACAACAGATGTGAGGAGCCCAGGATTTGTCATGAGCAAAATCATAGGCTTTCATGATGAGAGCTGTCATGGTGCATCTGTGGAGCTTAAGCGTGTACTCTCCACAAATGTAACAGAAGGTATTGTGACTAGAGGTGCAGTTAGGGCTTCAGCTTGGGGTGGGGGGAAAAAATATGAGTGGGCCCCTAACCAGCTAATCCTGACTACAGCTACGTGGTGCACCCTAATTGTGAGTGTAGGGGAACATCAGCAGATGACGCGCTGTGATTTAAAATACATCTATATACAAAAACACTGATATTCCTATATGGAGACCTTATACTGTAGAGGTAGATACCGGTCCTGCAGCCATATAAGATATTACAGCAGTTATAGATGGTGACTTACCGCTGATGTTCTTTCTGAAGGAATCGTTCACTTTTCTCATCTATTCCATCTGGTCCAGACCAACATGACAACTTCTCCAAACATGACTGATCTGCAGAGATTATAACAAAGCCACATCTGAATTCTCACATTTCCAGCATCATCTATATCTATCCACAATCTGCACAAACTCCTCATTCTGCTGATACCCCAATACTGAGCCGCTGCTGCCATATGTGTCCCTATTACTGCCCCTGATACCCCAATACTGAGCCGCTGCTACCGTATGTGTCCCTATTACTGCCCCTGATACCCCAATACTGAGCCGCTGCTGCCGTATGTGTCCCTATTACTGCACCTGATACCCCTATACTGAGCCGCTGCTGCCGTATGTGTCCCTATTACTGCCCCTGATACCCCAATACTGAGCCACTGCTACCGTATGTGTCGCTATTACTGCCCCTGATACCCCAATACTGAGCCGCTACTGCTGTATGTGTCCCTGTTACTTCCCCTGATACCCCAATACTGAGCCGCTGCTGCCGAATGTGTCTCTATTACTGCACCTGATACCCCAATACTGAGCCACTGCTGCCGTATGTGTCCCTGTTACTGCCCCTGATACCCCAATACTGAGCCACTGCTGCCGTATGTGTCCCTGTTACTGCCCCTGATACCCCAATACTGAGCCACTGCTGCCGTATGTGTCCCTATTACTGCACCTGATACCCCAATACTGAGCTGCTGCTGCCGTATGTGTCCCTATTACTGCACCTGATACCCCAATACTGAGCCGCTGCTGCCGTATGTATCCCTATTACTGCCCCTGATACCCCAATACTGAGCCACTGCTGCCGTATGTGTCCCTATTACTGCACCTGATACCCCAATACTGAGCCACTGCTGCCGTATGTGTCCCTATTACTGCACCTGATACCCCAATACTGAGCCACTGCTGCCGTATGTGTCCCTATTACTGCACCTGATACCCCAATACTGAGTCGCTGCTGCCGTATGTGTCCCTATTACTGCACCTGATACCCCAATACTGAGCCGCTGCTGCCGTATGTGTCCCTATTACTGCACCTGATACCCCAATACTGAGCCGCTGCTGCCGTGTGTGTCCCTATTACTGCACCTGATACCCCAATACTGAGCCGCTGCTGCCGTGTGTGTCCCTATTACTGCACCTGATACCCCAATACTGAGCCGCTGCTGCCGTATGTGTCCCTATTACTGCACCTGATACCCCAATACTGAGCCGCTGCTGTCATATGTGTCCCTATTACTGCACCTGCTGTGTGGTACAATAACGGCTCCCCTTTCCGCCCAATATAATAGTCGCCCGCCAGGGCCGTGGGGTACCCGGTTCCGGGTCCGGTATTCACAGGGGATGTCATGGTGGCGACCCGGTCTGTAGCCCTGGGCACCCATGTAAAAAGGGGTATTGATTATAGTTTGTGTTTGTGACGCCACCTGTGGTATTCGGTCAGGGTGACCGACGCTGCTTTAAGGGGTCCTCTGGGGTGATGTTATGGCAGCTAGATCGTATAACTTCCTACAGGTGAAGTATGTCCCCAGGGCTCCCGGTGTGTAGATGGAAGATGGTGAATGGTGCAGTAAAGAATGGAGGACACAGGTTTGCAGTATCTTTACCAGGTTTACTGTAGACTTCAGGCATCCACAGTCCAGGGCACCAGCCCACAGGTACAGGCAGGGTCCGGACGGCTTGGAAGCAAGTTCAGAGCACCCTTTACCAGGTGGAGTTAAAAGCCTTCCTCATAGTGCGGTGGTGTTGTAGTTCCTTACTGCCTATGGCTTCTGATAAGGTCCTCACAGTTCTCTCTGTCCTCCATAAAGGTGGATAGATATAAATTTAGCGTGCACTCTACCTGATAAGGCGAGGTGCTGGTGTAATGGACCGAATGGCCCCAATCTAGATCATTTTTAAAGTTCACCGCTCTCTCTTGTGGATATCATGCAAAAAAAATCAAAATGTATTATAGCATAATCTGGGAGCGTAACAGAATCTTAAACAATAAGCGACATACAAGAAAAACGCCGGAGCCTTTGTCACCAATCGCTGTAAATAGAGAGAAAAGAAACCAAATAAATAAAACCAGAATGGAAATTCAAAATAATAAAGAACATCTGTGACTAATCTATATAGCGTGGGGTCCTCCTGGTGCAAATAAATATATACAAAGTATATACACACAATCTGTAAATGAAGGGGAAAAATAACGACAGGTCCACCTGAATCTGTGGACTAGGAATCCTACATAAAGATATATACACACATATACAAATATACATGAAAAAATGCTAGTATACTGAGACAGGACTGGATCATATATATATATAAGAGTAATGGAAGTGCACGGTTACCAGGGCCATATTTGCCACTAGGCACTTGAGGGCACGTGCCTAGGGCGGGGACGATGCGGGGTGGCGGCACCTGAGCAAGGTTTTTTTTTTTTTTAAAGTCCTGGGTCACCTCCCGACCGACCACGTGGTTCCGCTCATTAAGGTCATGAATATGCGCATATTCATGACCTTAATGAGCGGTACCACATGACCGCTCACTCAGGAAGAAGGTGCTGCGTCGGGAGTTGAGACAGAGCCAGAGGGATGTCGGCGGGACAGGTGAGTATGAGGGACGGGGGAAGAAAGAGGACGGGGAGCAGAGCCATGAGAGAAGGAGCGGGGGGGGGGGGGGTGGAGAGATGAGCCATGCATACGGGGGGATTATGATACATGCATACAAGAGGTGGGGGGGAATTATGAGCCATGCATACAGGGGGGGGAATATGAGCCATGCATACAGCGGGGGGAATATGAGCCATGCATACAGGAGGGGGGAATTATGAGCCATGCATACAGGAGGGGGGATATGAGCCATGCATACAGGGGGGGTAATTATGAGCCATGCATACAGGAGGGGGGGATATGAGCCATGAATACAGGGGGGAAATTATGAGCCATGCATACAGGAGGGGGGGAATTATGAGCCATGCATACAGGAGGGGGGATATGAGCCATGCATACAGGAGGGGGGGATATGAGCCATGAATACAGGGGGGAAATTATGAGCCATGCATACAGGAGGGGGGGAATTATGAGCCATGCATACAGGAGGGGGGATATGAGCCATGCATACAGGGGGGGAATTATGAGTCATGCATACAGGAGGGGGGGAATATGAGCCATGCATACAGGGGGGGAATTATGAGCCACGCATACAGGAGGGGGGAATTATGAGCCATGCATACAGGAGGGGGGGAATATGAGCCATGCATACAGGGGGGGAATTATGAGCCACGCATACAGGAGGGGGGAATTATGAGCCATGCATACAGGAGGGGGGGAATATGAGCCATGCATACAGGGGGGGGGGATTATGAGCCATGCATACAGGGGGGGAATTATGAGCCATACATACAGGAGGGGGACGGTGGTGGAATATGAGCCATGCATACAGGAGGTGGGGGGGAATTATGAGCCATGCATACAGGAGGGGGGGATTATGAACCATCATACAGGAGGGGGGAAATATAAGCCATGCATACTGTAGGGGGGGAATATGAGCCATGCATACAGGAGGAGGGGGGAATATGAGCCATGCATATGGGATGGGAGGGAGATTAGCCATGCATACAATATGGGAGGGGGGCATTATACAGTATTGAGCATCATGTGGGGTAATTATACAGTATGGAGCATCATGTGGGGCCATTATACAGTATTGAGCATCATGTGTGGCCATTATACAGTATAGAGCATCATGTGTGGCCATTATACAGTATGGAGCATCATGTGTGACCATTATACAGTATGGAGCATCATGTGTGGCTATTATACAGTATAGAGCATCATGTGTGGCCATTATACAGTATGGAGCATCATGTGTGGCTATTATACAGTATAGAGCATCATGTGTGGCTATTATACAGTATTGAGCATCATGTGTGGCCATTATACAGTATGGAGCATCATGTGTGACTATTATACAGTATAGAGCATCATGTGTGGCTATTATACAGTATTGAGCATCATGTGTGGCTATTATACAGTATTGAGCATCATGTGTGGCCATTATACAGTATGGAGCATCATGTGTGGCCATTATACAGTACTGAGCATCATGTGTGGCCATTTTACAGTATGGAGCATCATGTGTGGCTATTATACAGTATTGAACATCATGTGTGGCCATTATACAGTATTGAGCATCATGTGTGGCCATTATACAGTATGGAGCATCATGTGTGACTATTATACAGTATAGAGCATCATGTGTGGCTATTATACAGTATTGAGCATCATGTGTGGCTATTATACAGTATTGAGCATCATGTGTGGCCATTATACAGTATGGAGCATCATGTGTGGCCATTATACAGTATGGAGCATCATGTGTGGCCATTATACAGTATGGAGCATCATGTGTGGCCATTATACAGTATGGAGCATCATGTGTGGCCATTATACAGTATGGAGCATCACGTGTGGCCATTATACAGTATGGAGCACTGTGTGGCCATATTTATTTTTGTTTATAATTATTGGATATGAAACAGTGTGATCAGCAGTGCTAAATGGGTGTGGTTGGGACGTGGATATGTGTGTGACTCGTGGAATGGGTGTGGTCAGAGGCGTGGCCTAAAATTATACCTCTTTGGTTGGGATGAATGGTACCACATTTGCCAGATCACGGCAAGTGCCGCAAATCCCATAGGGAATGAATGAGGCCGAACGCAGTGTTGCCGTAAGTGATCTGTTACACGGCAGATGCAGAAAAACTGCCCGATCTGCTGCAAAAGGCGACTTTCACATCAGAGATTCTTGCCAAAGTCACTGCCGATAGTGTCATACTCACCAATGGGGGAGGTAGCACTAAAAGTGCCTAGGGCAGCAGAAACTCTAAATACGGCCCTGGGGGGTTACCTTATTCCAGAAGGAAAAGAGATAAGGAAGGATGGGGATAAGGATCACAGAGGTATCATATGGATACTGTGAGAGACATTAAAAAGGAAATTAGCATATATAATATCACAGCCAAGTGCCCATAGGGGTATAAAGTACCTAATGGTTATGTGTCCGTATATGGTAGCCCACTCTGTGGCTGTTGGTAATCTGTAGGTAGGTAATATACACACGTATACGTTTTTAGTACAGGGGCTATAAAGAGGTCAGGTCGGTTATAGGCAAGGTGAATTACCTGTGTGAAGGGTATGTAGGACAGCCGCGATCCGTCATATCCGGCCTGAGCTGCTGACTTCCGGTCTGGCGGCATGTAGTATTATTTAACCCTGGCTGTGGCGGTGAACATGCACGCCGACACAGCAGGGCGCGGGAGCGCCGCTTACAACTACCCTTCACACAGGTAATTCACAGTATCCATATGATACCTCTGGGATCCTTATCCCCAGCCTTCCTTATCTCTTTTCCTTCTGGAATAAGGTAACCGTGCACTTCCATTACTCTTATACAGGGTGGAGCGCGGTAATTTGCTTTTTTGCACTGCATGCTGTGGCGGCACTGTCGGTCGAAGAGAGGGGAGAGTGGGTGTGGCTTACAGTGGCTGATGGGAGATTTGTATTCCTCTGCCTTTCAGTTGCCATCATGCAGTGGACACGTGAGGAGAGGTCATTTTGTGTTGAAGCGTATTTTTCAAATGCCCACTCGATCATTGCAGTGCAGCGTGCTTTTCGTTTACAATTCGCTGTTCCTCCACGCGGACGTGTTCCTGGACGGCAATCAATTGTAAATTGGGTGAATGCATTCAGAACAGCAGGGAATGTGTCATGTGTACGAAGGGGACCTGAGAGAAGGATTACAACACCACAAAACATCGAGAGAGTTAGAGCAGCAGTACTGCAATCTCCGAAACGCTCTGCTCGGAAGCAATCATTTGCTCTTGGCATTTCAAGACGTTCTCTCCACCGGATTCTTCATGATGAACTGAATTTTCACCCGTATAAAATGTGCGTGGTCCAACATTTGTCAGCATGGGACTATTTGACACGGCGGACCTCTTGTGAAGACATGTTAGCAACGATACCCCGTGACGCAATTGTGTTTTTTTCTGATGAGGCACATTTTCACCTCAGTGGGTGTGTAAACAAACAAAATATGCGTTACTGGAGTGAAACAAACCCCAGAGAAGTTCACGAGAGACCTCTGCATTCGGACCGCGTCACTGTGTGGTGCGCCATATCACGAGTAGGCATCATTGGTCCTTACTTTTTTCAGGATAATGGTCGTGCCATAACTGTGAACTCCGAACGGTACTTGTCTATGATACAGGATTATTTTCAGCCGGCTCTTGAGGCAATGGAACTAGAGGATACATGGTTCCAACAGGATGGTGCCACTGCACACACAGCGAGGGTTACCATGAATTGTTTGAGGCAAATGTTTCCTGGACGGCTTATCTCTTTGAGGGGAGATGTGAACTGGCCAGCACGCTCACCAGATTTAGCCCCATGCGATTTTTTCCTTTGGGGTTACCTGAAGTCTAAGGTGTATATCAACCGTCCCAACACCTTGGAAGACCTAAGGAACAATATTGAAGCTGAAATTGGCAGAATACCAGTGGACATGCTTGTTAGAGTTCATGAAAACTTCAGAAAATGTATGCAGCAGTGTGTGGATAGCGAAGGTCGACATTTGCCAGATACACTATTTAAAACCATGTAATTTAAAAATTCCATTACTGTTCAGTATAATTAAAATATAAAATAAATTTTTCTAATGATCATAATTTTTTTATTTCATTCCCAAATCAGCAAATTACCGCGCTCCACCCTGTATATATATGATCCAGTCCTGTCTCAGTATACTAGCATTTTTTCATGTATATTTGCATATGTGTGTATATATCTTTATGTAGGATTCCTAGTCGTTATTTTTTTCCCTTCATTTACAGATTGTGTGTATATACTTTGTATATATTAATTTGCACCAGGAGGACCCCACACTATAGACTATTCACAGATGTTCTTTATTATTTTGAATTTCCATTCTGGTTTTACTTATTTATTTTGCTTCTTTTCTCTATTTACAGCGATTTGTGATAAAGGCTCCGGCGGAGCCGAAACGTTTTTCTTGTATGTCGCTTATTGTTTAAGATTCTGTTACGCTCACAGAGTATGCTATAATAAATTTAGATATTTTTTTTGCATGATATCCACAAGAGAGTGCAGTGAACTTTAAAAATTATCTCCATAAAGATGGGACCTTAACCCGTATGGCAGGTGACTCGAGCCTTTTTACAGGGTCTCTATCATGTCGCGGCTCGGTGTCACTGTGCCTCCTGGGTATTAGGGCGAACAGGTGATGTGATGTGTAATCCAGCTGTCCTGCTGGTTTCTGCTGTCAGTCCTGGAGTCCCTCACAACCTCAGTGTTCCGGCTACCGGTAATCTGCGCCAGCCAGGGAGGTAGCTAATTCACTGCTCTGCTCCACTGGTGTTCCTTCTCATGTGCTTTGCTCTTCCACACGCTCACTACAATCTGTTTGGCTGTCTGTATTATCTCTGTCTAGGAGCTGCAGCACTTTCTCGTGGCTGCACGGCTCCTCATACGTTCTTCCTCCCTCAGACTGGTCCAGTCTGCTCTCGGGCACTATCTGACTAACTTTCCCTCCAAACAACAATATATCTCTAAATGCAGGCGAGTCACCTAGAAATTAGGATCAACAGCTCCCCCTTGTGGCCTGGAGTGTGAACAAGTTACATGTTTGTGTTACCTGGTGAGAGTTATCCTTCATCGCTTCCAAGTGTGACATCTCCCCTTGAGGAAAGCAATGCCACTGTGATGACCAGGACCCTGGGGCATCACAATAATGCCACCACTGTGCCCCTTACATAGTAATAATGACTCCTTTGTGCTCGCTAAATAGTAAAATGCCTTCCTAGAAAATTAGTGCCCTGTGCTAGTGCTCTCCACTTTTTGTCCCTAAAAAGTAATAATATCCCATATGCAGCTTTAAAGGTCACAATAGTCTGACTGCCCCATAGCAATAATGCTTAAGTGCCCAATTAAGATTTAATAATGTCTCCTAAGTTCCTCCCATGTACAGCTCCACTATACACAGTATGGGGGGCCCACAGCTTCCCTGTACACAGTATAATGCCCCCACAGCTCCCCTATACACAGAATGATGATCCCACAGCTCTTCTATACACAGTATGATGAGCCCACTGCTCTCCTATACACAGTGTGATGTCCTCACTGCTCCCCTCTATACAGTATGATGAGCCCACTGCTCCACTTTACACAGTATAATGCCAACAGAGCTCCACTATAGAAAGTATTATGCTCCCCTATACACAGTATGATGATCCCACAATTTCTCTATACACAGTTTGATGTCCCAACTGCTCCCCTTTACATAGTATAGTGAGCCCACAACTCCCCTATACACCGTATGATGTCCCCACTGCTCCCTTCTATACAGTATGATGAGCCCACTGCTCCCCTATACAAAGAATGATGATCCCACAGCTCCTCTATACACAGTATAATGCCAACAGAGCTCCACTATAGAAAGTGTTATGCCCCCCAGAGGTTCCCTATATACAGTATAATGGGCCAACTGCTCCCTTATGCACAGTATAATACCTTCACAGCTCCCCTATACACAGTATGGCAAGCCCACAGCTCCCCCATACACAATATGATGATCTCACAGCTCCCTTATACACAGTAGGATGGGCCTGCAGCTCCCGTACATACAGTACGATGTCCAACAGAGTTCCCCTATACATGGAATTATGTCCCCGCTGCTCCCCCAAAACACAGTGTAATAGTTAATAGCGTTCTTACACCATGCAGCGAGAGAGTCCCCCTGGAAGGAGGAAATTATCTTTATTTCTCCCGGAGCCTCGCTCTTCCAGTCATAGGGGCGGCGTCTGCACAGTTTCAGTCACTGCTCTGTGTATAGAGAGCGGCAGCTGTAACCGTGCCCCGGCACTGACTGACAGCCAGCTCAGAATTCTCTACCACCCGGTAGCTATGCCACTGGTGCCCCTATGAACAGTAATGCTTCTTAAGGGCCCACTTGACATTTAATAATGTCCTGAGTCCCCCCATGTACAGTAACAATGGCCTCAGCATTGCTGATGTCCACAGGCGTCATGTGATGACTCTTTTGGCTTTTCTCAATTCTCTATTGAGAGAAGCCAAACCTTTCTAGCGGACACATGCACATAGCAAACATGGTCGCCTGACCGCCTGATAACGCCAGTGATATTGGGGGCTCATGCAGCAGGTGCTCCATGTCATGATTACGCAGTTATTCCAAGACTTTTATTTCAACATTTATTCATAACATTTATTCCAAGACTTTATTAACTTTATAATAATTTGCTTATTAAATTATTAAAGCACCACTCCAGCAGGTGTTTTTTTTAATAGCTGGAGCTTTAACCCCTTTACCCCAAGGGTGTATTGCACGTTAATGACAAGGCAAATTTTTACAATTCTCACCACTGTCCCTTTATGAGGTTATAAATCTGGAGCGCTTCAACGGATCCTGCTGATTCTGACAATGTTTTCCCGTGACATATTGTACCTCTTGATAGTGGTAAAATTTCTTGGATATAACTTGCGTTTATTTGTGAAAAAAAACAGAAATTTGGCAAAAAAAATTCAAATTTTCAAATTTTCCAACTTTGAATTTTCATGCTCTTAAATCACACAGATATGTCACACAAAATACTTAATAAATAATATTTCTCACATGTCTACTTTACATCAGCACTAGGGTTGAGCGACTTTTAGTTTTTTAGGGTCGAGTCGGGTTTCGCGAAACCCGACTATCTCAAAAGTCGAGTCGAGTGGAATTGGCCGATTATCGCGAAAAGTCGGGGATCGACCGAAACACAAAATCCAATGCAAGTCAATGGGGGAGCATATTCGGCAGTGAGTGGAGGCTAGGAAAACATGTACAGTGCCCATTTTAATGGCAAAAACATCCATTCTTGTTACTGAAGCTCGTCAATCTTAATTTACCTTATAATAGTAAGGCATTGGAAATTGGGGGTCATTTGGCTAAAGTTGTGGGTGGTAGGGCTGGTTCAAGTATTTAGTGGGCCCAGGAAATCTGGACCACGTCACGGCAGTGGAGCAGTGAGAGGTAAGTATTTCAACTTTGCAAGTGCTGTGATCCTGAGCAAGCAGGGGGGTCCCACTCGTTGGCATTGGCACTGGCACAGGGCCCCTCAAAGTACGGCGGTGTGTTTGCACGGCGGGGGCGCCTCCCAGCGGCAGCAACACTTTTGCGTACTATGAGGGGCCCTGTGCCAGTGACGTCGCCAACGAGTATTCCTCCCCCCACCTGATGAAGGAACCTGCACTTTCATCTGCACCTTCCTCTTTGTCCCAGTGTAAGGTGGTATGGTATGCGGGAAGAGGAACCTGACTTTCAGCAGGGTTACAATCTTGCTGTGTAGCGTGCACGGGGAATGTTGCGTTATGGGTCAATGTACCAGCAGACTCTTCTATCACTGGTTGGGCAATGGGCAGGATGAGGAGGAAACACAGATATGGACCCAAAGAATAAAGTGGGCTAAATGCAGTTCAAAATTGGTAACAGGACTAACCTGGGGGCATTGCTTTGTTCAATGGAGGACGACTGTAATGAGAGGCTGACACAGAGAGTAGGCCCAAATCAGTAAGTAGTCTAAATGCAGTTCAAAATTGGCAACAGTAGTAAACAGGCGGCACAGCTTAGTTCAGTGGAGGAGAACAGCAAGGAGCGGCAGACACCGATAGTAGGCCCCAACCCAACTAGTAGGCCAAATGCAGTCTAACATTAACAACTACTTAACGACAGCCTGAAAATGGAATTTCAGGACAGGAAACCAGGAGAACAGCAAGGAGCGGCAGACACTGTTAGTAGGCCCCAACCCAACTAGTAGGCCAAATGCAGTTGTTCCATTTAACAACTATTTAACAAGAGCCTGACGATAGAAGCTCAGGAAAGGCAACCTGGAGAACACATTGGAGCGGGAGACACCGTCTCTACAACCCAGATCCAACTTGTAGGCCTAATGCAGTGTTGTTTCAACAACTACTTAACGAGAGCTAGAAGATAGAAGCTATGGAGAGGCAACCTGGAGAACACCTTGGAGCGGAAGACACCGTCTCTACAACCCAGACCCAACTTGTAGGCCTAATGCAGTGTTGTTTCAACAACTGCTTAACGAGAGCTAGAAGATAGAAGCTATGGAGAGGCAACCTGGAGAACACCTTGGAGCGGCAGACACCGTCTCTACAACCCAGACCCAACTTGTAGGCCTAATGCAGTGTTGTTTCAACAACTACTTAACGAGAGCTAGAAGATAGAAGCTATGGAGAGGCAACCTGGAGAACACCTTGGAGCGGGAGACACCGTCTCTACAACCCAGACCCAACTTGTAGGCCTAATGCAGTGTTGTTTCAACAACTACTTAACGAGAACTAGAAGATAGAAGCTATGGAGAGGCAACCTGGAGAACACCTTGGAGCGGGAGACAACGTCTCTACAACCCAGACCCAACTTGTAGGCCTAATGCAGTGTTGTTTCAACAACTACTTGACGAGAGCTAGAAGATAGAAGCTATGGAGAGGCAACCTGGAGAACACCTTGGAGCGGGAGACACCGTCTCTACAACCCAGACCCAACTTGTAGGCCTAATGCAGTGTTGTTTCAACAACTACTTAACGAGAGCTAGAAGATAGAAGCTATGGAGAGGCAACCTGGAGAACACCTTGGAGCGGGAGACACCGTCTCTACAACCCAGACCCAACTTGTAGGCCTAATGCAGTGTTGTTTCAACAACTACTTAACGAGAGCTAGAAGATAGAAGCTATGGAGAGGCAACCTGGAGAACACCTTGGAGCGGGAGACACCGTCTCTACAACCCAGACCCAACTTGTAGGCCTAATGCAGTCTTGTTTCAACAACTACTTAACGAGAGCTAGAAGATAGAAGCTATGGAGAGGCAACCTGGAGAACACCTTGGAGCGGAAGACACCGTCTCTACAACCCAGACCCAACTTGTAGGCCTAATGCAGTGTTGTTTCAACAACTACTTAACGAGAGCTAGAAGATAGAAGCTATGGCGAGGCAACATGGAGAACACCTTGGAGCGGGAGACACCGTCTCTACAACCCAGACCCAACTTGTAGGCCTAATGCAGTGTTGTTTCAACAACTACTTAACGAGAGCTAGAAGATAGAAGCTATGGAGAGGCAACCTGGAGAACACTTTGGAGCGGAAGACACCGTCTCTACAACCCAGACCCAACTTGTAGGCCTAATGCAGACTTGTTTCAACAACTGCTTAACGAGAACTAGAAGATAGAAGCTATGGAGAGGCAACCTGGAGAACACCTTGGAGCGGGAGACACCGTCTCTACAACCCAGACCCAACTTGTAGGCCTAATGCAGTGATGTTTCAACAACTACTTAACGAGAGCTAGAAGATAGAAGCTATGGAGAGGCAACCTGGAGAACACCTTGGAGCGGAAGACACCTTCTCTACAACCCAGACCCAACTTGTAGGCCTAATGCAGTGTTGTTTCAACAACTACTTAACGAGAGCTAGAAGATAGAAGCTATGGAGAGGCAACCTGGAGAACACCTTGGAGCGGAAGACACCGTCTCTACAACCCAGACCCAACTTGTAGGCCTAATGCAGTGTTGTTTCAACAACTACTTAACGAGAGCTAGAAGATAGAAACTATGGAGAGGCAACCTGGAGAACACCTTGGAGCGGAAGACACCGTCTCTGCAACCCAGACCCAACTTGTAGGCCTAATGCAGTGTTGTTTCAACAACTACTTAACGAGAGCTAGAAGATAGAAACTATGGAGAGGCAACCTGGAGAACACCTTGGAGCGGGAGACACCGTCTCTACAACCCAGACCCAACTTGCAGGCCTAATGCAGTGTTGTTTCAACAACTACTTAACGAGAGCTAGAAGATAGAAGCTATGGAGAGGCAACCTGGAGAACACCTTGGAGCGGGAGACACCGTCTCTACAACCCAGACCCAACTTGTAGGCCTAATGCAGTGTTGTTTCAACAACTACTTAACGAGAGCTAGAAGATAGAAGCTATGGAGAGGCAACCTGCAGAACACCTTGGAGCGGGAGACAACATCTCTACAACCCAGACCCAACTTGTAGGCCTAATGCAGTGTTGTTTCAACAACTGTTGTGAATTCTGTGGCAGAGCTCCCTCCTGTGGCCACAAGTGGTATTTCGGCTGGTTCTCTCTGTGAGCTTCCGTTGGTGGAAGGAAGTGGTACTGCGGCTTCTGAGCCTCCTTCCTCAGGTGATGTGGTGATGTCGTTAGACGTTTCCTATTTAGCTCCACCTGGTGCTTTGATCCTGGCCTCTTGTCAATGTTCTAGTGTGGGTCTAGCTTCCTCCTGGATCGTTCCTGTGGCCTGCTGCTCTGCATAAGCTAAGTTGTGCTGTGTTATTTTTTTGGTTTGCTGTTTTTTCTGTCCAGCGTGCTCTTTTGTTTTTGTTGTTTGCTGGAAGCTCTGAGACGCAGAGGGTGTACCTCCGTGCCGTTAGTTCGGTACGGAGGTTCTTTTTGCCCCCTCTGCGTGGTTGTTAGTAGGGTTTTGTGTTGACCGCAAAGTTACCTTTTCTATCTTCGGTCTATTCAGAAAGTCGGGCCTCACTTTGCTAAATCTGTTTCATCTCTACGTTAGTCATTTCATCTCACTCACAGTCATTATATGTGGGGGCTGCCTTTTCCTGTGGGGAATTTCTTTGAGGCAAGTTAGGCTTGTTTTCCTCTTAGGCCTAGCTAGTTTCTCAGGCTGTGCCGAGTTGCATAGGTAGCGTTAGGCACAATCCACGGCCGCCTTTAGTTGTGGTACGATAGTATAGGGATTGCGGTCAGCAGAGTTCCCACGTCTCAGAGCTCGTCCTATGTTTTTGGTTATTGTCAGGTCACTATTTGTGCTCTGAACTTCAACATCCATTGTGGTTCTGAATTACCATTTCATGACAAACAACTACTTAACGAGAGCTAGAAGATAGAAGCTATGGAGAGGCAACCTGGAGAACACCTTGGAGCGGAAGACACCGTCTCTACAACACAGACCCAACTTGTAGGCCTAATGCAGTGTTGTTTCAACAACTACTTAACGAGAGCTAGAAGATGGAAGCTATGGAGAGGCAACCTGGAGAACACCTTGGAGCGGAAGACACCGTCTCTACAACCCAGACCCAACTTGTAGGCCTAATGCAGTGTTGTTTCAACAACTACTTAACGAGAGCTAGAAGATAGAAGCTATGGAGAGGCAACCTGGAGAACACCTTGGAGCGGGAGACACCGTCTCTACAACCCAGACCCAACTTGTAGGCCTAATGTGGTGTTGTTTCAACAACTACTTAACGAGAGCTAGAAGATAGAAGCTATGGAGAGGCAACCTGGAGAACACCTTGGAGCATCAGACACCGTTAGTAGGCCCTACCGAAGTAGTAGCCCCAATGCAGTTTTTAAATTCCTATAGGCTGAAAACCAGACTATTGACGCTCAGCTTTTTTCAGAGGAGGACAGCTGTATTGAGTGGCGCAGACAGACACAGGTAGTAGGCCTTGAACAAAAAATTTGGCTCAATGCAGTTTAAAAAAGGTTACAGGGGTACACGGGCAGCAGTGGTCTGGTCAGTGGAGGACAATTTCAATTATGGACCGCAGACAGACTTAGTACGCCTACAATTAAAAAAAGGATGCTCTATGCAATTTAAAATAGGTTCCAGGAGTACACGGGCAGCAGTGGTGTGGTCAGTGGAGGACTATTGGAAGGAGGGACCGCAGACAGGCTTAGTAGGCCTAACATAACAAAAGTAGGCTGTAGGCACTTTAAAATAGGTTCCAGGGGTACACGGGCAGCAGTGGTGTGGTCAGTGGAGGACTATTGGAAGGAGGGACCGCAGACAGGCTTAGTAGGCCTAACATAACAAAAGTAGGCTGTAGGCACTTTAAAATTGGTTCCAGGGGTACACGGGCAGCAGTGGTCTGGTCAGTGGAGGACTATTGGAAGGAGGGACCGCAGACAAGCTTAGTAGGCCTAACACACCAAAAGTAGGCTTTAGGCACTTTAAAATAGGTTCCAGGGGTACACGGGCAGCAGTGGTGTGGTCAGTGGAGGACTATTGGAAGGAGGGACCGCAGACAGGCTTAGTAGGCCTAACATAACAAAAGTAGGCTGTAGGCACTTTAAAATAGGTTCATGGGGTACACGGGCAGCAGAGTGTGTGGTCAGTGGAGGACTAGTGGAAGGAGGGACCGCAGACAGGCTTAGTAGGCCTAACATAACAAAAGTAGGATGTAGGCACTTTAAAATAGGTTCCAGGGGTACACGGGCAGCAGTGGTCTGGTCAGTGGAGGACTATAGGAAGGAGGGACCGCAGACAGGCTTAGTAGGCCTAACATAACAAAAGTAGGCTGTAGGCACTTTAAAATAGGTTCCAGGGGTACACGGGCAGCAGTGGTGTGGTCAGTGGAGGACTATTGGAAGGAGGGACCGCAGACAGGCTTAGTAGGCCTAACATACCAAAAGTAGGCTGTAGGCACTTTAAAATAGGTTCCAGGGGTACACGAGCAGCAGTGGTGTGGTCAGTGGAGGACTATAGGAAGGAGGGACCGCAGACAGGCTTAGTAGGCCT
Organism: Ranitomeya imitator; assembly: GCF_032444005.1. Lineage (NCBI taxonomy): Eukaryota > Metazoa > Chordata > Amphibia > Anura > Dendrobatidae > Ranitomeya > Ranitomeya imitator. The sequence goes on from NC_091282.1 coordinate 25,170,123, forward strand.
ATCATAGCAAAAGTAGGCTGTAGGCACTTTAAAATAGGTTCCAGGGGTACACGGGCAGCAGTGGTGTGGTCAGTGGAGGACTATTGGAAGGAGGGACCGCAGACAGGCTTAGTAGGCCTAACATAACAAAAGTAGGGTGTAGGCACTTTAAAATAGGTTCCAGGGGTACACGGGCAGCAGTGGTGTGGTCAGTGGAGGACTATTGGAAGGAGGGACCGCAGACAGGCTTAGTAGGCCTAACATACCAAAAGTAGTCTGAAGGCACTTTAAAATAGGTTCCAGGGGTACACGGGCAGCAGTTGTGTGGTCAGTGGAGGACTATTGGAAGGAGGGACTGCAGACAGGCTTAGTAGGCCTAACATAACAAAAGTAGGCTCTATGCACTTGGAATTATCTTGCAGGGGTACACAGGCAGCATTGGTGTTGTCAGCGGAGGCCGATTGTAATGAATGTCTAACAGTTAGTACTCCCAAAAAATAAATAGATGTTAATGTCTCGCAATACAACAAAACCAAAAAACAAAAGGGTGGCATACTTAGGTACAGGGGTGGGCTCCTCTGCTGAGTTTCAGACCTAGTAATTTGGCGCAAAGTATTTACTGGTGTAAATATAGGACACTGCCCCTGACTATTTTAAGTAGCATCATACATGTCAACACATTGGTATTGTCAGTGCCAGGCATTGAAGGATGTCAGCGCATAGACTAAACATTGGTGGAGCTGTGAGAGATAATTTTGCAAATCGTAGAGCACTGTTTGAGCTGGGGGGGGGGAAACTGTCTTGTGGCCGGCGGTACAGGCCCAGGACCCCTCATGTTACAACGGTGTGTCTGACGTTGGTTGCGTGCCACCACCGCCAGAGACACTTTATTGTACTATGAGGGACCCAGTGGCAGTGCCGTTGACCAAAAGCGGGCACACCCACCTCTTCAGACAAACCGCACTCTCACGGGTGCTTGCGCCAAGTGGCGAGACCACGGCCCCGTGGGGGGGAGTTTGGCCATTTAGGGAGGTGTAAACATGTCGTATGCAGGACAAACAGCTGCTGCAAATTACGAGATTGGAAAACTCAGTCAGAGCAGTCCACAAGCAAGACCTTTTCATTGGAAAGCTAGGTGTCAGCCGGGAAAGGTGGGGCAAAATAATTCGAAATCCAGTAGTGGTTCATTTTAATGAAGGTTAGATCATCAACATTTTGGGTAGCCAGACGAGTCCTTTTTTCGGTTAATATTGAACCTGCAGCACTGAATACTCTTTCTGATAGCACACTAGCTGCTGGGCAAGCAAGCTCCTGCAATGCATATTCTGCCAATTCTGGCCAGGTGTCTAATTTGGATGCCCAGTAATCAAATGGGAATGACGGTTGAGGGAGAACATCGATAAGGAATGAAAAATAGTTAGTAACCATACTGGACAAATGTTGTCTCCTTTCACTTTGAATTGATGCTGCAGTACCTGTCCTGTCTGCGGTCATAGCAAAATCACTCCACAACCTGGTCAGAACACCCCTCTGTCCAATGCCACTTCTGATTTGTGCACCTCTAACACCTCTGGCCTGCTGCCCCCTGCAGCTCGTGTGAGAACCATCACCGGCGCTGTGTGCTGGGAATGCCTGAATCAAACGGTCAACAAGAGTTGATTGTTTGGTTGCTAATATTTGTTCCAGGTTCTCATGTGGCATAATATTTTGCAATTTGCCTTTATAGCGAGGATCAAGGAGGCAGGCCAACCAGTAATCGTCATCGGTCATCATTTTAATAATGCGTGGGTCCCTTTTGAGGATACGTAAGGCATAATCCGCCATGTGGGCAAAAGTTCCAGTTGTCAAATCTGCGGTTGTGCTGGGTTGAGGGGCAGTTACAGGCAAATCTACGTCACTTGTGTCCCTCAAAAAAACATAACCCGGCCTTGCCACGCCACCAATTTCCAGTGGCCCCGGAGAAGCTTCCTCATTAAAAAAATACTCATCCCCATCATCCTCCTCTTCCTCCTCCTCCTGTTTGCCCGCTACCTCGTCCTGTACATTGCCCTGACCAGACAATGGCTGACTGTCATCAAGGCTTTCCGCTTCTTCTGCTGCAGACGCCTGCTCCTTTATGTGCATCAAACTTTGCATCTGCAGATGCATTAGGGGGATGCTCATGCTTATTATGGTGTTGTCTGCACTAACCAGCCGTGTGCATTCCTCAAAACACTGAAGGACTTGACACATGTCTTGTACCTTCGACCACTGCACACCTAACAACTCCATGTCTGCCATCCTACTGCCTGCCCGTGTATGTGTATCCTCCCACAAATACATAACAGCACGCCTCTGTTCGCACACTCTCTGAAGCATGTGCAGTGTTGAGTTCCACCTTGTTGCAACGTCGATGATTAGGCGATGCTGGGGAAGGTTCAAAGACCGCTGATAGGTCTGCATACGGCTGGAGTGTACGGGCGAACGGCGGATATGCGAGCAAAGTCCGTGCACTTTGAGGAGCAGGTCAGATAACCTCGGATAACTTTTCAGGAAGCACTGCACCACCAGGTTTAAGGTGTGAGCCAGGCAAGGAATGTGTTTCAGATGGGAAAGGGCGATGGCAGCCATGAAATTCCTTCCGTTATCACTCACTACCTGGCCTGCCTCAAGATCTACAGTGCCCAGCCACGACTGCGTTTCTTTCTGCAAAAACTCGGACAGAACTTCCGCGGTGTGTCTGTTGTCGCCCAAACACTTCATAGCCAATACAGCCTGCTGACGCTTGCCAGTAGCTGCCCCATAATGGGACACCTGGTGTGCAACAGTGGCAGCTGCGGATGGAGTGGTTGTGCGACTGCAGTCTGTGGACGAGCTCTTGCTTCTGCAGGAGGACGAGGAGGAGGGGGGGCGAACGGCTACAGCCAACTGTTTCCTAGACCGTGGGCTAGGCAGAACTGTCCCAATATTGCTGTCCCCTGTGGACCCTGCATCCACCACATTCACCCAGTGTGCCGTGATGGACACGTAACGTCCCTGGCCTTGCCTACTGGTCCATGCATCTGTTGTCAAGTGCACCTTTGTACTCACAGATTGCCTGAGTGCATGGACGATGCGCTCTTTAACATGCTGGTGGAGGGCTGGGATGGCTTTTCTCGAAAAGAAGTGTCAACTGGGTAGCTCATAGCGTGGTACAGCGTAGTCCATCAGGGCTTTGAAAGCTTCGCTTTCAACTAACCGGTAGGGCATCATCTCTAACGAGATTAGTCTAGCTATGTGGGCGTTCAAACCCTGTGCACGCGGATGCGAGGATGAGTACTTCCTTTTTCTAACGAGAGTCTCATGTAGGGTGAGCTGGACTGGAGAGCTGGAGATTGTGGAACTAGCGGGGGTGCCGGTGGACATGGCAGACTGAGAGACGGTTGGAGACGGTATTCTTGCCGGTGCCCTACATGCAGTGTTTCCTACTACGAAACTGGTGATTCCCGGACCCTGACTGCTTTGGCCTGGCAACGAAACCTGCACAGATACTGGTGGCCTTACAGTGACGGAAGTGATGTACCGTTGCTGACTAGCTTCATTGGCCGAGGGTGCTACAACCTTAAGGGACGTTTGGTAGTTAGTCCAGGCTTGCAAATGCATGGTGGTTAAATGTCTATGCGTGCAACTTGTATTTAGACTTTTCAGATTCTGACCTCTGCTTAAGGTAGTTGAACATTTTTGACAGATGACTTTGCGCTGATCAATTGGATGTTGTTTAAAAAAATGCCGGACTGCACTCTTTCTAGCATCGGATACCTTTTCAGGCATTGCAGACTGAGCTTCTTTAACCGGATGGCCATGCTGTCCTCCAACTGGTTTTGGCTTTGCCACGCGTTTTGGGCCAGATACGGGCCCGGCAGATGGAACCTGTTGCGATGTTGATGCCTGCTGCGGCCCCTCCTCCTCTGCTTCAGAACTACTGCCGCCTGCACCCTGTTCCCCCAATGGCTGCCAATCGGGGTCAACAACTGGGTCATCTATGACATCCTCTTCTATCTCATGTGCAACTTTGTCTGTGTTACCGTGTAAGCCGGTGGTATAGCGTTCGTGACGGGGCACCATAGTCTCATCAGGGTCTGATTCTGGATCAGTACACTGCGAGGGCAATGTTGTGGTTTGAATCAAAGGAACAGCATAGTAATCTGGCTGTCGCTGTGCATCTGCGCACTCCATGTCCGATTCAACTTGTAATGGGCATGGCCTGTTAACTGTTTCACTTTCTAACCCAGGAACGGTATGTGTAAAGAGCTCCATGGAGTAACTCGTTGTGTCGCCTGACGCATCCTTCTCTGTTGTTGTTTTTGCTGAACAGGACAATGGAGCGACTTGTCCCTGAGCGTGAACATCCACTAATGACGCGCTGCTTTTACATTTACCAGTTTCAGAAGAGGAGGCAAAAGAGCTAGAGGCTGAGTCAGCAAGGAAAGCCAAAACTTGCTCTTACTGCTCCGGCTTTAAAAGCGGTTTTCCTACTCCCAGAAAAGGGAGCGTTCGAGGCCTTGTGTAGCCAGACAACGAACCTGGCTCCACAGCTCGAGACTTAGGTGCTATATTGTTTTTCCCACGACCACCTGATGCTCCACCACCACTATCATCATTACCAGCTCGCAATGAACGCCCACGGCCACGACCTCTTCCACCAGACTTCCTCATTGTTTTAAAAATGTAACCAAAGTAACGGTATTTGTTACTGTAAAACAACTTACAAGGTGAACTCAAACTTCTGTAGGATTTAGATATCCCTTTATAGGTGGGTGAGACTGCAAGGAAAATCAGGCACAATGTTACACACTCGGTTTTCTGTGGCACAAAATTAGAGAGATGCCACACACGCAGGACTGGCACTCAAGCACAAATGCCAATATTAATCTCCTACTATTTATTTTTTTTCAGGGAGAATTTAAAAACCAAAATAAAAAAAAACAGACACTAGGCTTTCTGTGCCCCACAATTTGAGAGAGATGGCACACACGACTGGCACTCAAGCACAAATGCCAATATTAATCTCCCACTATTTATTTTTTTTCAGGGAGAATTTAAAAACCAAAATAAAAAAAAAGACACTAGGCTTTCTGTGCCCCACAATTTGAGAGAGATGGCACACACGACTGGCACTGAAGCACAAATGCCAATATTAATCTCTCACTATTTATTTTTTTTTCAGGGCGAATTTAAAAACCAAAATAAAAATAAAGACACTAGGCTTTCTGTGCCCCTAAATTTGAGAGAGATGGCACACACGACTGGCACTGAAGCACAAATGCCAATATTAATCTCCCACTATTTTTTTTTTATTTCTGGGAGAATTGGCAAGAAATCAGGCCCACTGTTAGACTGTATGTTTTCTGTGCCAGAAAATGAGACACAGATGCCACACACAGGACTGCCACTGATGCAGATTTGCCAATTTTAATCTGCACCCTTTTTTTTTTATTCAGGGAGACTAGTGAATAAATCTGGGCCACTGTATTAGAGTATATTTTCTATGGCAGAAAGTGGCTTGAACAGATGTAAAAAAAAAAAAAAAAAAGGGACTGTCCTACAATTACTATCTCCCTGCAGTTATCTCAGCAATGTATGGCAGGCAGCAATAACAAGGAGTGGACTGCTGGACAAATTAAATAAAAAGTGTGGACAAACAAACGATAGCTGTGCAGAAAGTAAGGAACAACATTTGTGCTTTGAAAAAAGCAGTTGGTTTGCACAGCGGTGTACAAACAGCAATGCAGCTATCAGGGAGCCTTCTAGGCAGCCCAATGAGCTACAGCGCTGAGGAAAAAAGATGTAGCCTCCACTGTCCCTGCAAACAAAAGGTGGTGTTGGACAGTGGAAATCGCTACAGCACAAGCGGTTTGGGGGTTAATGGACCCTGCCTAACGCTATCCCTGCTTCTGACGAAGCGGCAGCAACCTCTCCCTATGCTCGGATCAGCAACAGTAAGATGGCGGTCGGCGGGAACGCCCATTTATAGCCCCTGTGACGCCGCAGACAGCAAGCCAATCACTGCAATGCCCTTCTCTAAGATGGTGGGGACTGAGACCTATGTCATCACGCTGCCCACACTCTGCGTCCACCTTCATTGGCTGAGAAATGGCGCTTTTCGCGTAATTGAAACGCGACTTTGGCGCGAAAGTCGCGTACCGCATGGCCGACCCCACACAGGGATCGGGTCGGGTTTCATGAAACCCGACTGTGCCAAAAGTCGGCGACTTATGAAAATGACCGACCTGGTTCGCTCAACCCTAATCAGCACAATTTTGGAACCAAATTTTTTTTTTGTTAGGGAGTTATAAGGGTTAAAAGTTGGCCAGTGATTTCTCATTTTTACAAGACCATATTTTTTAGGGACCACATCACATTTGAAGTCACTTTGAGGGGCCTATATGATAGAAAATACCCAAGTGTGACACCATTCTAAAAACTGCACCCCTCAAAGTGGTCAAAACCACATTCAAGAAGTTTATTAACCCTTCTGGTGCTTCACAGCAATTTTTGGAATATTTTAAAAAATGAACATTTAACTTTTTTTTCACAAAAACATTACTTCAGATCCAATTTTTTTATTTTTTTTCCCAAGGGTAACAGGAGAAATTGGACCCCAAACGTTGTGCAATTTGTCCTGAGTATTCAGATACCCCATATGTGGGGGTAAACCACTGTTTGGGCGCACGGCAGAGCTCGGAAGGGAAGAAGCGCCGTTTGACTTTTTCAACGCAAAATTGGCTGGAATTGAGATCGGACACCATGTCACGTTTGGAGAGCCCCTGATGTGCATAAACAGTGGAATCCCCCCTAAAGTGACCCCATTTTAAAAACTAGACCCCCCAAGGAACTGATCTAGATGTGTGGTGAGCACTTTGAACAGCCAAATCCTTCACAGAAGTTTATAAGGTAGAGCTGTAAAATTTAAAAAAATCATATTTGTTCGACAAAAATGATCCTTTCACCCCCAATTTTAATTTTCCCAAGGTTAACCCCGTCAGTTATTGTGCAATTTGTCCTGAGTACGCTTATGCCCCATATGTGGGGGTAAACCACTGTTTGGGCTCATGGCAGATCTCAGAAGGGACGGAGCGCTGTTTGACTTTTTCAACGCAAAATTGGCTGGAATTGAGATCGAACGCCATGTCATGTTTGCAGAGCCCCTGATGAGCCTAAACAGTGGAAACCCCGCACAAGTGACACTATTTTGTAAACTAGACCCTCTAAGGAACCTCTAAGGATCTAGATGTGTGGTGAGAACTTTGAACCCCCAGGTGTTTCACTAAAGTTTGTAACGCCCGGGCGTGAAAATAAAAAAAAATCATATTTTTTCCACAAACATGATCTTTTAGTCCCCATTTTTTAATTTTTCCAAGGGTAAGAGGAGAAATTAGTCCCCAAGAGTTGTTGTAAAGTTTGTCCTGAGTACGCTGATACCCCATATGTGGGAGAAAACTACTGTATGGGCACACGTCGGGACTCAGAAGGAAAGCAGTGACGTTTTGGAATGCAGACTTTGATAGAATGGTCTGCAGGCGTCATGTCGCGTTTGGAGAGCCCCTGATGTGCCTAAACAATGAAAACCTCCCACAAGTGACCCCATTTTGGAAACTAGACCCCTAAGGAACTTATCTAGATGTATGGTGAGCACTTTTAACCCCCAAGTGCTTCACAGGAGCTTACAATCTAGAGCCGTAAAAATAAAAAATCATATTTCTTTCATTAAAAATGGTATTTTTGCCCCCAATTTTTTATTTTCCCAAGGGTAACAGGGGAAATTAGACCCCAAAAGTTATTGTGCAATATGTCCTGAGAATGCTGATACCCCGATGTGGGGGTAAACCACTGTTTGGGTGCAGAGCAACGCTCAGAAGGGAAGTAGCGCCAGATTTTAATGTTATGGTTTGCAGGTGCCATGACTGTTGTGAATTCTGCTTTTGGGCTCCCTCCGGTGGTTGTAGGTGGTAATGCAGTTGTCCCTGGGCTGCAGTCTTGGACAGGTGTATCTGCTGATTGCAATTCTGACTGGGGTATTTAGGTTTGCAGGACTCATTAGTCCTTGCCAGTTGTCAATGTTTCTTGGGAAGTGTTGGATCTCTGTCTGGCTTCTCCTGCTTAGCTTCCAATTCAGCAAAGATAAGTGTCTGTTTCTTTTTCTGTGGCACACATGCTGTGTGCTTATATTCTGTGCTATTCATTTGTTTTCTCTTGTCCAGCTTAGACTGTGTCAGTGTTTTCTCAGTCTTGTTGGATTCTCTGGAGTTGCAGATATACGCTCCACATCCTTAGTTAGGGTGGTTTCACACTTGCGTTTTTGTCTGCAGCGTTTTTTGCACCAAAAAATGCATGCGTTTTTTCCCCTATATTTAACATTGAAAACGCATGCGTTTTTTTTGGTACGCGTTTGGTCGCGTTTTCAATCGCATGCGTTTTTTTACTGCATGCGTTCATTTTCAAAAATGCAACTTGTAGTATTTTTGAGGGGCGTTTTTCGGACAAATAAAATGCATGCGTTTTCATGCGTTTTTTGGGGGCCAAAAATACATTGGAGTCAATGGAAACGCATGCGTTTTTGTGTGCATGCGTTTGTTTGCGTTAAAAACGCATGCGTTTTTATATTAAAAAAACAGAAAACACACTGATATGCCACCCCCCACCATAAAGGTGATAAAGGGATCCTAACCCTAACCCTAAAGGGATCCTAACCCTAAAGGGATACTAACCCTAACCCTAACGGGATCATAACCTTAACCCTACAGGGATCCTAACCCTAACCCTAAAGGGATCCTAACCCTAACCCTACCCTTAACAATACCCCTAACCCTAAAGGGATCCTAACCCTACCCCTAACCCTAAAGGGATCCTAACCCTACCCCTAACCCTACCCCTAACCCTAAAGAGATCCTAACCCTAACCCTAAAGAGATTAGGGTTAGGGGTAGAGGTAGGGTTAGAGGTTAGGGTTAGGGTTAGGGTTAGGATCCCTTTATGGTTAGGGGTAGGGTTAGGGGTAGGATCCCTTTAGGGTTAGGATCCCTTTAGGGTTAGGGGTACGGGTAGGGTTAGGATCCCTACCCCTACCCCTAACATTAACCCTAGCTATTTATGTTTATAGTGTTTTTTTTTACTTTATTTAGATGATTGTCAGCTGTCACACATTTCTCAGCATGCATTTAAAAAACGCAAACGCATGGAAAAACGCATGTAAACGCGTCAAAACGCAGCGTTTTTTACACCACATGCAAAAACGCATGCGTCTAAAAAAACGCAGCGTTTGCATGCGTTTACATGCGTTTTTTCACCATGCGTTTTTTTTTTCAAACGCATGCGTTTTAAAACGCAAGTGTGAAACCAGCCTTAGATGGTGGAGTTTTTGTATTTTCTGCTGTGGATATTTTTGGAAGGATTTTAATACTGACCGCTTGGTATCCTGTCCTATCCTTTCCTATTTTAGCTAGTGTGGCCTCTTTTGCTAAATCCTGTTTCCTGCCTGCGTGTGTCTTTTCCTCTACTACTCACAGTCATTATTTGTGGGGGGCAGCCTATCCTATGGGGTTCTGCTCTGAGGCAAGGTAGAATTCCTATTTCCATCTATAGGGGTATTTAGTCCTCCGGCTGTGTCGGGGTGTCTAGGATTTGTTAGGCACACCCCACGGCTACTTCTAGTTGCGGTGTTAAGATCAGGGTTTGCGGTCAGTATAGTTACCACCTACTCCAGTGAAAGTTTTCATGCTGCTCCAAGGTCACCAGATCATAACACATGACCCACTGGGAAAGCCCCTGAGATGCCAAAACAGCAGAACCCCCCATAAGTGACCCCATTTTACGAATTACACCTCTCATTGAATTCATCTAGCGGTGCAGTGATTATATTGACACCATGAGTGTGTCACAGAATTTTATACCATTGGGCAACCATGCAGAGAAACTCGGGAGGAACGGAGCGCTATTTGCCTATTCAAGTGAATGGTTCTGTGCACAGACCATATGTCTGTCCGTGGGCAAAACACGCTGACATGTCCATTTTTTAATGTCAGTACGGGCCACAAAGCATCCAGCACACGTGCATACACATAACACACATGAATGTCATCCATGTGACATGCATCGACGCCAGGGAAGAAGCGTTAGAGTAAGTGCTGTTCCCCGGAGCCGGGTGCTGAACATGGCTCTCATCATTCTCCCCTGCTCTGCCGGTGATTGACACAAGCAGGAGAGAATAGAGAATGATGAGAGTCATGTTCAGCACCCGGCGCCGGGGAACAGCGCTTACTGTAACGCTTCTTACCTGGTGCCCGTCCTTGTGGTACTGATGCGGCACACGTGTGCCGCAAGTGTTACACAAACAGACACTGACATCTCTGGTACCGGAAATATCAGGACGTGTGAAAGAGGCGTTATAGCGGGTTTTTATGTTTGGCAGCTGTCACACACTAAAATACGCTTTTTATTGCAAAAAATAATTTGTGCATCACCGTATTTTGAGAGCTATAATTTTTCCATACTTTGGCCCACAGAGTCATGTCAGGTCTTGTTTTTTTGCGGGACGAGTTGATGTTTTTATTAGTACCATTTTCGGGGACATGACATTTTTTGATCGCTTTTTATTCCTATTTTTGGGAGGCAGAATGAACAGAAACTAGCAATTCATGAATTTCTTTTGGGGGGGCGTTTATACATTCCGCGTGGGGTAAAATTGATGCAGCAGTTTTATTATTTGGGTCAGTACGATCAGAGCGATATGTCATTAATATAATTTTTTATGTATTGGTGCTTTTATACAATAAAAACTATTTTATAGAAAAAATAATTATTTTTGCACCGCTTTATTCTGAGAGATATAACTTTTTACTTTTTTTTGCTGATGACGCTGTATGACGGTTCGTTTTTTTGTGGGACAAGATGGCGTTTTCAGCGGTACCATGTTTATTTATATTCGTCTTTTTAACCCCTTAAGCCCCGAGGGTGGTTTGCACGTTAATGACCGGGCCAATTTTTACAATTCTGACCACTGTCCCCTTATGAGGTTATAACTCTGGAACGCTTTAACGGTTCCCGGTGATTCTGACATTGTTTTCTCATGACATATTGTACTTCATGGTAGTGGTAAAATTTATTTGATATAACTTGCGTTTATTTGTGAAAAAAACGGAAATTTGGCAAAAATTTAGAAAATTTCGCAATTTTCCAACTTTAAATTTTTATGCCCTTAAATCACAGAGATATGTCACGCAAAATACTTAATAAGTAAAATTTCCCACATGTCTACTTTACAACAGCACAATTTTGGAACCAAAATTTTTTTTTATTAGGGAGTTATAAGGGTTAAAAGTTGACCAGCAATTTCTCATTTTTACAACACCATTTTTTTTTAGGGACCACATCTCATTTGAAGTCATTTTGAGGGGTCTATATGATAGAAAATAGCCAAGTGTGACACCATTCTAAAAACTGCACCCCTCAAGGTGCTCAAAACCACATTCAAGAAGTTTATTAACCCTTCAGGGGTTTCACAGGAATTTTTGGAATGTTTAAATAAAAATGAATATTTAACTTTTTTTCACACAAAATTTATTTCAGCTCCAATTTGTTTCATTTTACCAAGGGTTACAGGATAAAATGGATGCCAAACGTTGTTGTACAATCTGACCTGAGTATGCTGATACCCCATATGTGGGGGTAAACCACTGTTTGGGCGCATGGCACAGCTCGGAAGGAAAGGAGCGCCATTTGACTTTTCAATGCAAAATTGACAGGAATTGAGATGGGACGCCATGTTGCGTTTGGAGAGCCCCTCATGTGCCTAAACATTGAAATTCCCACAAGTGACACCATTTTGGAAAGTAGACCCCTTAAGGAACTTATCTAGATGTGTGGTGAGCACTTTGACCCAACAAGTGCTTCACAGAAGTTTATAATGCAGAGCCATAAAAATAAAAAATCATATTTTTTCACAGAAATGATCTTTTCACCCCCAATTTTTTGTTTTCCCAAGGGTAAGAGAAGAAATTAGACGACAAAAGTTGTTGTGCAATTTGTCCTGAGTGCGACGATACCCCATATGTAGGGGTAAACCACTGTTTGGGCGCATGGCAGAGCTTGGAAGGAAAGGAGCGCCATTTGACTTTTCAATGCAAAATTGACTGGAATTGAGATGGGACGCCATGTTGCGTTTGGAGAGCCCCTGATGTGCCTAAACATTGGAACCCCTCACAAGTGACACCATTTTGGAAAGTAGACCCCTTAAAGAACTTATCTAGATGTGTGGTGAGCACTTTGACCCAACAAGTTCTTCACAGAAGTTTATAATGCAGAGCCGTAAAAATAAAAAATCATATTTTTTCACAAAAATGATCTTTTCGCCCCCAATTTTTTATTTTCCCAAGGGTAAGAGAAGAAATTAGACCACAAAAGTTGTTGTGCAATTTGTCCTGAGTGCGACGATACCCCATATGTGGGGGTAAACCACTTTTTGGGCGCATAGCAGAGCTCGGAAGGGAAGGAGCGCCATTTGACTTTTCAATGCAAAATTGACTGGAATTAAGATGGGACGCCATGTTGGTTTGGAGAGCCCCTGATGTGCCTAAACATTAAAACCCCCCACAAGTGACACCATTTTGGAAACTAGACCCCCTAAGGAACTTATCTAGATGTGTTTTGAGAGCTTTGAACCCCCAAGTGTTTCACTACAGTTTATAACGCAGAGCCGTGAAAATATATTTTTTTTTTTCGCAAAAATTATTTTTTAGCCCCCAGTTTTGTATTTTCACAAGGGTAACAGAATAAATTGGACCCCAAAAGTTGTTGTCCAATTTGTCCTGAGTACGCTGATACCCAATATGTGGGGGGGAACCACTGTTTGGGCGCATGGCAGAGCTCGGAAGGGAAGGAGCGCCATTTGGAATGCAGATTTAGATGGATTGGTCTGCAGGCGTCACGTTGCATTTGCAGAGCCCCTGATGTACCCAAACAGTACAAACCCCCCACAAGTGACCTCATATTGGAAACTAGACCTCCCAAGAAACTTATCTAGATGTGTTGTGAAAACTTTGAACCCCCAAGTGTTTCACTACAGTTTACAACGCAGAGCCGTGAAAATAAAAAATCCTTTTTTTTTCCCACAAAAATGATTTTTAGCCCCCCAAATTTTTATTTTCCCAAGGATAACAAGAGAACTTGGACCCAAAAAGTTGTTGTCCAATTTGTCTCGAGTACGCTGATACCCCATATGTTGGGGTAAACCCCTGTTTGGGCGCACGGGAGAGCTCGGAAGTGAAGGAGCACTGTTTTACTTTTTCAATGCAGAATTGGCTGGAATTGAGATCGGACGCCATGTCGCGTTTGGAGAGCCCCTGATGTGCCTAAACAGTGGAGACACCCCAATTATAACTGAAACCCTAATCCAAACGCACCCCTAACCCTAATCCCAACTGTAACCCTAACCACACACCTAAGCCTGACACACCCCTAATTCTAATCCCAACCCTAATCCCAACCGTAAATGTAATCCAAACCCTAACCCTAGCCCTAACCCTAGCCCTAGCCCCTAACCCTAATCCTAGCCCTAACCCTAGCCCTAACCCTAATGGGAAAATGGAAATAAATAATTTTTTTTTTAATTTTATTATTTTTCCCTAAGGCTAGGTTCACATTGCGTTAGGGAAATCAAGCTTCAGGAGGCTAATTTGCATATTCCAGGTGCCTTCTGGGAGAAGCGAAGTCTCCCTAAGCTAGAAGATCGTTGGGTACAGCCGGGACCAGCTGCTTCGAAAGCATCACCAAACCAGGGATTCAAGCTTCAGGAGGCTAATTTGCATATTCCAGGTGCCTTCTGGGAGAAGCGAAGTCTCCCTAAGCTAGAAGATCGTTGGGTACAGCCGGGACCAGCTGCTTCGAAAGCATCACCAAACCAGGGATTCAAGCTTCAGGAGGCTAATTTGCATATTCCAGGTGCCTTTTGGGAGAAGCGAAGTCTCCCTAAGCTAGAAGATCGTTGGGTACAGCCGGGACCAGCTGCTTCGAAAGCATCACCAAACCAGGGATTCAAGCTTCAGGAGGCTAATTTGCATATTCCAGGTGCCTTCTGGGAGAAGCGAAGTCTCCCTAAGCTAGAAGATCGTTGGGTACAGCCGGGACCAGCTGCTTCGAAAGCATCACCAAACCAGGGATTCAAGCTTCAGGAGGCTAATTTGCATATTCCAGGTGCCTTCTGGGAGAAGCGAAGTCTCCCTAAGCTAGAAGATCGTTGGGTACAGCCGGGACCAGCTGCTTCGAAAGCATCACCAAACCAGGGATTCAAGCTTCAATTTTTGCCTGTAGGACATTATTGCAAGAGAGCTTGGCTGAGTAGATTACACAAGAAGGAAAACACACAGCAAGTCAGCAGGATCTAGGAGCAACATGGCAGATGTGACAACCTACATGGTGAGCTGCAGCATGTGCTACATGTTCACAGATCGACCAGAAGAAGAATCCAATTTCACCTGTCAGAAGTGTAGACTAGTGGCCCTTTTAGAAGAAAAGGTGCGGGGTCTGGAAGAAAGAATAGCAACTTTGAAACTCATCAAAGAGAATGAAGACTTTCTAGACAGAACAGAAGCATCTCTACTGGTCACAGAAGGTGCAAAAAGTGTCAGAGAACCTCCAAAAGCAGATGAGTGGAAGCATGTGACCAAAAGAAGCAAGAAGACCATGGAGAAATCACCAACCACACAACTGAAGAACCGATATCAAATCTTTGTAGAGGATGAAGATGGCACACCTAAGAATGAAGCAATACCAGCAAGCAAAAAAGAAAAGGGCACACAGCAACAAGTGACAGCAAAAAGTACAGCCAAGAAGCAACGAAGAGTGGTGGTGGTGGGAGACTCACTACTGAGAGGCACCGAAGCAGCCATCTGCAGACCTGACATAACTGCAAGAGAAGTATGCTGCCTTCCAGGTGCGATGATCAAGGATGTGACCGATAGGATACCAAAGCTCTTCAGCTCCAAGGACGTCCACCCATTTCTTCTGATACATGTTGGCACCAATGACACGGCAAGGAAGGACCTACCGACAATCTGCAAGGACTTTGAAGAGTTGGGGAAGAAAGTAAAGGAACTGGATGCACAGGTAGTTTTTTCTTCTATCCTTCCAGTAGACGGGCATGGCACCAGGAGATGGAACAGGATCCTTGATGCAAACAACTGGCTAAGACGATGGTGCAGACAACAAGGATTTGGATTCCTGGACCACGGTGTGAATTACTGGTATGATGGACTCCTCGCCAGAGACGGACTACACCTCAACAAACCTGGGAAACACACATTCGCCAGAAGACTCGCTACACTCATCAGGAGGGCGTTAAACTAGAAGAAGAGGGGACGGGAAGAAAAACATTAGACTCGAACAAAGACGACCCAGGAAAACATACTCAGAAGGGAGGTAAGAACATTTCTAAAACAATCCACAGTGAGGAGATTGGAACAAAACAAAATCCTCTAAACTGCATGCTCGCAAACGCCAGAAGCCTGACAAACAAGATGGAAGAACTAGAAGCAGAAATATCTACAGGTAACTTTGACATAGTGGGAATAACCGAGACATGGTTAGATGAAAGCTATGACTGGGCAGTTAACTTACAGGGTTACAGTCTGTTTAGAAAGGATCGTAAAAATCGGAGAGGAGGAGGGGTTTGTCTCTATGTAAAGTCTTGTCTAAAGTCCACTTTAAGGGAGGATATTAGCGAAGGGAATGAGGATGTCGAGTCCATATGGGTTGAAATTCATGGAGGGAAAAATGGTAACAAAATTCTCATTGGGGTCTGTTACAAACCCCCAAATATAACAGGAAGCATGGAAAGTCTACTTCTAAAGCAGATAGATGAAGCTGCAACCCATAATGAGGTCCTGGTTATGGGGGACTTTAACTACCCGGATATTAACTGGGAAACAGAAACCTGTGAAACCCATAAAGGCAACAGGTTTCTGCTAATAACCAAGAAAAATTATCTTTCACAATTGGTGCAGAATCCAACCAGAGGAGCAGCACTTTTAGACCTAATACTATCTAATAGACCTGACAGAATAACAAATCTGCAGGTGGTTGGGCATTTAGGAAATAGCGACCACAATATTGTGCAGTTTCACCTGTCTTTCACTAGGGGGACTTGTCAGGGAGTCACAAAAACATTGAACTTTAGGAAGGCAAAGTTTGAACAGCTTAGAGATGCCCTTAATCTGGTAGACTGGGACAATATCCTCAGAAATGAGAATACAGATAATAAATGGGAAATGTTTAAGAACATCCTAAATAGGCAGTGTAAGCGGTTTATACCTTGTGGGAATAAAAGGACTAGAAATAGGAAAAACCCAATGTGGCTAAACAAAGAAGTAAGACAGGCAATTAACAGTAAAAAGAAAGCATTTGCACTACTAAAGCAGGATGGCACCATTGAAGCTCTAAAAAACTATAGGGAGAAAAATACTTTATCTAAAAAACTAATTAAAGCTGCCAAAAAGGAAACAGAGAAGCACATTGCTAAGGAGAGTAAAACTAATCCCAAACTGTTCTTCAACTATATCAATAGTAAAAGAATAAAAACTGAAAATGTAGGCCCCTTAAAAAATAGTGAGGAAAGAATGGTTGTAGATGACGAGGAAAAAGCTAACATATTAAACACCTTCTTCTCCACGGTATTCACGGTGGAAAATGAAATGCTAGGTGAAATCCCAAGAAACAATGAAAACCCTATATTAAGGGTCACCAATCTAACCCAAGAAGAGGTGCGAAACCGGCTAAATAAGATTAAAATAGATAAATCTCCGGGTCCGGATGGCATACACCCACGAGTACTAAGAGAACTAAGTAATGTAATAGATAAACCATTATTTCTTATTTTTAGTGACTCTATAGCGACAGGGTCTGTTCCGCAGGACTGGCGCATAGCAAATGTGGTGCCAATATTCAAAAAGGGCTCTAAAAGTGAACCTGGAAATTATAGGCCAGTAAGTCTAACCTCTATTGTTGGTAAAATATTTGAAGGGTTTCTGAGGGATGTTATTCTGGATTATCTCAATGAGAATAACTGTTTAACTCCATATCAGCATGGGTTTATGAGAAATCGCTCCTGTCAAACCAATCTAATCAGTTTTTATGAAGAGGTAAGCTATAGACTGGACCACGGTGAGTCATTGGACGTGGTATATCTCGATTTTTCCAAAGCGTTTGATACCGTGCCGCACAAGAGGTTGGTACACAAAATGAGAATGCTTGGTCTGGGGGAAAATGTGTGTAAATGGGTTAGTAACTGGCTTAGTGATAGAAAGCAGAGGGTGGTTATAAATGGTATAGTCTCTAACTGGGTCGCTGTGACCAGTGGGGTACCGCAGGGGTCAGTATTGGGACCTGTTCTCTTCAACATATTCATTAATGATCTGGTAGAAGGTTTACACAGTAAAATATCGATATTTGCAGATGATACAAAACTATGTAAAGCAGTTAATACAAGAGAAGATAGTATTCTGCTACAGATGGATCTGGATAAGTTGGAAACTTGGGCTGAAAGGTGGCAGATGAGGTTTAACAATGATAAATGTAAGGTTATACACATGGGAAGAGGGAATCAATATCACCATTACACACTGAACGGGAAACCACTGGGTAAATCTGACAGGGAGAAGGACTTGGGGATCCTAGTTAATAATAAACTTACCTGGAGCAGCCAGTGCCAGGCAGCAGCTGCCAAGGCAAACAGGATCATGGGGTGCATTAAAAGAGGTCTGGATACACATGATGAGAGCATTATACTGCCTCTGTACAAATCCCTAGTTAGACCGCACATGGAGTACTGTGTCCAGTTTTGGGCACCGGTGCTCAGGAAGGATATAATGGAACTAGAGAGAGTACAAAGGAGGGCAACAAAATTAATAAAGGGGATGGGAGAACTACAATACCCAGATAGATTAGCGAAATTAGGATTATTTAGTCTAGAAAAAAGACGACTGAGGGGCGATCTAATAACCATGTATAAGTATATAAGGGGACAATACAAATATCTCGCTGAGGATCTGTTTATACCAAGGAAGGTGACGGGCACAAGGGGGCATTCTTTGCGTCTGGAGGAGAGAAGGTTTTTCCACCAACATAGAAGAGGATTCTTTACTGTTAGGGCAGTGAGAATCTGGAATTGCTTGCCTGAGGAGGTGGTGATGGCGAACTCAGTCGAGGGGTTCAAGAGAGGCCTGGATGTCTTCCTGGAGCAGAACAATATTGTATCATACAATTATTAGGTTCTGTAGAAGGACGTAGATCTGGGTATTTATTATGATGGAATATAGGCTGAACTGGATGGACAAATGTCTTTTTTCGGCCTTACTAACTATGTTACTATGTTACTATGTTACTATGTTTAGCGCTAGCGGATTGCGCTAACGCAATGTCTTTTTAGGTGTCGCGTTTAGTGGTCGCGTTAACGTCCCCGCTCTGGAAGATCGGGGATCGGACCTCGGGCGCGCCGCTGACGCTGCAAGCAGCGTCCGAGGCGCGCCACAAAAGAACGGCACCTTGCTAGCCCGAGCCGAAATGGCACGCTCTAGCGATGCGCTACACCGAAAATCATGGGTGTGCTAACGGACCCGTTGCACGGCGTTAATTGTGACATTTTCGCCGTGCAACGCTGTCCGTTAGCGTTAACCCATTAACGCAATGTGAACCTAGCCTAACTAAGGGGGTGATGAAGGGGGGTTTGATTTACTTTTATAGTGTTTTTTATATCGGATTTTTAGGATTGGCAGCCGTCTTGTTTTTTGCGGGACGAGTTGACGTTTTTATTGGTAACATTTTCGGACACGTGACAGTTTTTGATCGCTTTTTATTCCGATTTTTTGTGAGGCAGAATGACCAAAAACCAGCTATTCATGAATTTCTTTTGGGGGAGGCGTTTATACCGTTCCGTGTTTGGTAAAATTGATGAAGCAGTTTTATTCTTCGGGTCAGTACGATTACAGCGATACCTCATTTATATCATTTTTTTATGTTTTGGTGCTTTTATACGATAAAAGCTATTTTATAGAAAAAATAATTATTTTGGCATCGCTTTATTCTGAGGACTCTAACTTTTTTATTTTTTTGGTTATGATGCTATATGGCGGCTCGTTTTTTGCGGGACAAGATGACGTTTTCAGAGGTACCATTTATATCCGTCTTTTTGATCGCGTGTTATTCCACTTTTTGTTCAGTGTTATGATAATAAAGCGTTGTTTTTTGGCTCGTTTTTTTTTTTTTTCTTACGGTGTTCACTGAAGGGGTTAACTAGTGGGCCAGTTTTATAGGTTGGGTCGTTACGGACGCGGCGATACTAAAATTATTGTTTTTTGTTTTTTTTTAGATAAAGAAATGTATTTATGGGAATATTTTTATTTTTTTCTTCTTTATTTAGGAATTTTTTTTTTTTTTTTTTACACGTGTGGAAATTTTTTTTTTTTACTTTTTCACTTTGTCCCAGGGGGGGACATCACAGATCACCGATCTGACAGTGTGCACAGCACTCTGTCAGATCGGTGATCTGACATACAGCCGGGCAGGATTAGAGCTGCAGCTGCAGCCTGATCCTGACCCGCAAGTGCTCCCTGCAGGACCCGGATGCAGCCCCATTTTGGATCCGGGGCCTGCAGGGAGAAGACGCTCGGTACACGGTGAGTACATCACCGTGTACCGATCGTCTCAGGGAAGCCCGCAGGGAGCCCCCTCCCTGCGCGATGCTTCCCTGCACCGCCGGCACACCGCGATCATCTTTGATCGCGGTGTGCCGGGGGTTAATGTGCCAGGAGCGGTCCGTGACCGCTCCTGGCACATAGTGCCGGATGTCAGCTGCGATAGGCAGCTGACACCCGGCCGCGATCGCCCGCGCTCCCCCCGTGAGCGCGGCCGATCGCATATGACGTACTATCCCGTCACTGGGAATTAAGTCCCAGGTCACCTTGACGGGATAGTACGTCATATGGGATTAAGGGGTTAATTGCGTGTTATTCCACTTTTTGTTCGGCAGTATGATGATAAAGCATTTTTTTTGCCTTGTACTAAATATGTGTACTTTTATTATTTAGATTTTTTTTCACTCAAATATTTTTTTATTGATGGAATGAATATTGATTTTTTATTATAGTTTTTTAGTATTTTTTTTAATATATTTTAATCTTTTTTATTTCATTCTTACTTTTACACTTTGTCCCACTATGGGACAATCATTTTTTGCAGGCTGATCACTTGTATAGAAAACAGATGAAGCAGTATCTGCATGCCACAGAAGCTGTCAGCGCTGCATGTAATTTACACTGACCTGAGAGACTTCCTGACTTGCACTGGGCATGACAGGAAGTCTCTCAGCTCTGGAGACTCGGATGTTGTCATGACGATATCGGGTCTCTATGGCAGCGATCAGGACCCTGTGTCACGCCACGTGGTCTCCGATCCGATCGCAGCATTCCGGGGGTTAAAGTGCTGGACCACTCCTGGCACTTAGTGCTGGGTGTCATCGGTGACAATCACTTGACACCCGGCCGCGATTGATGGCACACCCCCAGTGTGCGCGGCCGATCGGTAATAACGTACTATTCTGTCCATGGGAATTAATGCCCAAGTCACATGGATGGAATAATAAGTCTGATGGCAGAGAGGGGTTAATGAATGACGAGATGCTGCTTTTTTCTGTATGGAGTGAATCAAGTGAATTATGCCAAGTACTGCCCATACAGTGGGGTTGGGAGTCCAGATCAGCACAGGGGCCCACCGGGGGACTCCCCTGCTACCCTATGGGCCAGTCCGAGCCTGATTGTAGATTTTTTCTAATCCCTGTCTACCAGTCAGTCTGATTAGTGTAATTCTATACACTTCGACCTCACATCTTCCTGGTTGGGGTAGGGAACAGATAACAATTGAAATAGGAGTATAGCAAGGTACCTGACTTCTCCACCTTCCAGGGGACAGTGATAGCCTACGGTGCCCTCTAGTCCGAGGGATCAGGTAGGTGCCCACAGTCCCCAGTCACTACATGACACCGCCACTCTTCATACTCTGTCTGCAGCATCAATACCCACACTCTTCATACTGTCTAACGCACCAATCCACCTGCTCCTCATATTGTCTACAGCACCATTCCCCCTACTCCTCATTCTGTGTTCACAGCACCAATCCCCTCTCCTCAAACTGTGTCCACACCACCAATCCCCCGATTGTGACCCCATTTTGGAAACTAGACCCCCCCAAGGAACTTATCTAGATGTGTGGTGAGAACTTTGAATGCCCAAGTGCTTCACAGAAGTTTAGAATCCAGAGTCGTGAAAATAAAAAAATATTTTTTTTTCCACAAAAAAGATTTTGTAGCCCCCAAGTTGTTGTCCAATTTATCCCGAGTACGCTGATGCCCCATATGTGGGGGTAACCCACTGTTTGGGCGCACGGCAGAGCTCAGAAGGGAGGGAGCACTATTTGACTTTTTGAGCGCAAAATTGGCTGTCGTGTTTGGAGACCCCCTGATGTACCTAAACAGTGGAAACCCCCCAATTCTAGCTCCAACCCTAACCCCAACACACCCCTAACCCTAATCCCAACCCGATCCATAATCCTAATCACTAACCCTAACGATAATCACAACCCTTACCCCAAAACAACCCTAATGTCAACCCTAACCATAACCCTAATCAAAACCCTAAATCCAACACACCCCTAATCCTAATCTCAACCCTAACCTCAAACCTAACCCTAATCCCAATACACCCCTAATCACAACCCTAATCTTAACCCTAATCCCAAACCTAACCCTAATCCCAAGCGTAACCCTAATGCCAACCATAACCCTAATACCAACCCTAATCCAAACCCTAACCCTAATCCCAACTCTAACCCTAACTTTAGCCCCAACCCTAGCCCTAACTTTAGCCCCAACCCTAACCCTAGCCCTAAGGCTACTTTCACACTTGCGTCGTTTGGCATCCGTCGCAATCCGTCGTTTTGGACAAAAAACGGACCCTGCAAATGTGCCCGCAGGATGCGTTTTTTGCCCATAGACTTGTATTGCCGACGGATCGTGATGGATGGCCACACGTCGCGTCCGTCGTGCACTGGATCAGTTGTGTTTTGGTGGACCGTCGGCACAAAAAACGTTCAATGTAACGTTTTTTTGTACGTCGCGTCCGCCATTTCTGACCGCGCATGCGTGGCCGTAACTCCGCCCCCTCCTCCCCAGGACATAGATTGGGCAGCGGATGCGTTGAAAAATTACATCCGCTGCCCACGTTGTGCACAATTTTCCCAACGTGCGTCGGTATGTCGGGCCAACGCATTGCGACGGCCCCGTACCGACGTAAGTGTGAAAGAAGCCTAACCCTAAATTTAGCCCCAACCCTAACCCTAAATTTAGCCCCAACCCTAACCCTAAATTTAGCCCTTAACCCTAGCCCTAGCCCTAACCCTAGCCCTAACCCTAATTTTAGCCCCAACTGCTCTTCTCCTGCCGGCCGGCAGATGGCGACACTGCGCATGCGCCCACCATTTTCTTTTGCCATGAAGACGCCGGCAGCCAGGAGGAGCAGCAGGAGGACCCAGGGACACCGGTAATTATGGCAGGGTCCCTGAATCCCCCTATTTCTCTGTCCTCTGATGTGCGATCACATCAGAGGACAGAGAATTACACTTTGCTTTTTTTTTTTTGCGGTCGCCGGTAAACAGTTAATTACCGGCGATCGTAAAATCGTCCCGATCATGTTCTTTGGGGTCTTGGCTACCCCCGGCAGCCGAGACCCCAAAGATTCTCCCGGTGCCGGCCGGCGGGCGCACTGCGCATGCGACCGCCATTTTTTTGCCGGAAAAAGATGGCGGTGCCCATCGGGAGCCACGAGGAGCACCGGGGGAGACAGGTAAGTATTGGGGGCTACCTGGGACCCCATTTCTCTGTCCTTTGATGTGCGATCACATCGGAGGACAGAGAAATTAAAAAGAAATCGCGTTTTTGGTTTTTTTTGCGATCGCCGGTAAAAGGTTAATTACCGGCGATCGCAAATGCGGGTTCGGTAAAAAAAAAACCCGAATCATGTTCTCTGGGGTCTCGGCTACCCCCGGCAGCCGAGACCCCGGAGAAAATCCGACTCTGGGGGGCGCTATTTACTTTTTCCACAGCGCCGTTAATTAACGGCGCTGTGGTTTAAGTACCCTTAGCGGCCGCCGTTAAAAGGCGTATCGGCGGTCGTTAAGGGGTTAAACTGTCCTTTGTGGGTAAGGCCCACCTGATTAAAATGATCTCTTTCCATAAAATACTTTTTCCCTTACAGACTCTGCCGGTTCTATTATCTAAAGCCAATGATAGGTTTTTAAGAAAAGTCTTTCTTCAATTTATTTGGGGCTCTAGAATTATTATTTTTAAGCTGCAACAAACTAAATCCTTAGGTGGCCATAATGTCCCTAATATCCGTCTATACAGTATAGCATCTGTCTTCTGCCACTCCCTGGACTGGATCTACGCCTTCACCCGCTTCACTAATACTCCAATAGATGAGGCGATGTGTAGGCCTTATAGTCTCTGTCACGATTCACACCATGACCGTCACCCCCACGTCACAGATCGGGGTGACTTTAGGCCAACAGACGGCTATCACATGTGCAGGGGGCTTATCTTAGTTATCCCTCCACTCCACAATGTGATGAAAAAAAAACACACAAGGCTATTGACCTCTTAGGTTACAGCAGGGGCTTATTCTAGGTATCCCACTGCTCTTCAATGTACCACGAACTGCAGGGATTTATGTATATCCCGCTTACAGTTCCACTTGCAACTTGCAGCTCTCTGGCGCCCCCCTTACTCTCAGATCAGATTAGGTACTGCACCTAGGGTAATTAGTCGCCAGAAAGGCTGCCTGCTATGTACTGGCTATTGGGCACGCTGCAGCGACGCGATTAACTACTGATATTATAAATTTTCCTCACACCTCCCCCTTTTGGTCTGCGCACTGTATGCCTCCATGCGCACCTCAGTAGGTTCACCCTGGCGGGACAGTCCATCTGCATTTCCATGCTCCCTGCCCGTTTTGTGTTCAACGTTGAAGTCAAACTGCTGAAGGGCAAGGCTCCAGCGTAGCAACCTGCCGTTGGTTCCACACATGGTGTTTAGCCAGCGCAGAGGGTGGTGGTCGGTCACCACGGTGAAGGTGCGACCGTACAAGTAGGGCTGCAAGCGTTGCAGGGCTCAGACTATGGCCAGGCACTCCTTCTTGATGGTGGAGTAGGCCACTTCCCTCGGCAAAAGTTTCCGGCTCAGATATAACACGGGGCGCTCTTGGTTCTCTGAGTCAACCTGGCTGAGCACAGCACCAAGGCCAAACTCGCTGGCGTCGGTCTGCACCAAGAACGGTCGACTGCTTTCAACACAGGGGCGTTGCACAATGCTGTTTTCAACTCCTGGAAGGCCCCTCACAGCCATCGGTCCAGTTGACGATGTGGGGTAGCTTCTTCCTGGTGAGATCCGTCAAGGGTTTTGCCAGGCTACTATAGTGCTGTACGAAGCGCCTATAGTACCCTGCAGTGCCCAGGAAGGACATCACCTGTTTCTTGGTCCTGGGGGTGGGCCAGTTCACGATTGCGCCCACTTTCTCAGGCTCTGGCTTTAGGGTGCCTCCGCCTACCCGGTGCCCCAGGTAGTGGACCTCCCTCATGCCCATCTGGCACTTTCCCGGCTTGATAGTCAGTCCTGCTTAGTGAATTCGCCTGAGCACCTCCTCGAGATGCTGCAGGTGTTCCTCCCAGGAGGGACTGAAGATGGCAATGTCATCCAAGTACGCCACCGCGTACTTCTCCAGTCCCTGAAGCAGGAGGTTGACCATCCGCTGGAAAGTGGCAGGGGCATTTTTCGTGCCAAAGAGCATGACCGTGGGCTCGTACAGTCCAAAGGGTGTGATAAAGGTGGACTTCTCCTGCGCCTCGGGGCTCAGGGGAATCTGCCAGTATCCTCGACTCAGATCCATTATTGTCAGGTATTTTGCGCCAGCTAAACTCTCAAGCAGCTCTTCGATGCGCGGCATTGCGTGCGCGTCAGAGGCTGTGATGGTGTTGAGCCCCCTGTAGTCCACGCAGAATTGGGTGGTCCGGTCTTTCTTTGGCACGAGAACTACAGGTGAGGCCCACGCGCTCTTTGACCGTCGAATCACCCTCAGCTGTAACATCTCATCGATCTCCTGGCGCATAATCTGCTGCACCTGGTCAGAGATTCGATAGGGTGTTCGCCGTAGTGGGGCGTGATTCCCAGTGTCCACCTCGTGGACTGCTAACTCAGTCCTCCCAGGTCGGTTGGAGAACACGACCCGGAAGGGTTCCAGTGTGGTTTGCAACTGCAACCGCTGGGGTTCAGTTAACGAGGCGCATACCTCCACATTCTCGATGGACCCACCGGCCTTGACTTGGGCCAGCATGTCCAGGAGGGTGTCTTCCTCCCTGTCCTCGGGTAAGCTGCAGACCGGTAGGGCGAAAGGTTCACGTTCATGATGAGCCTTCATCAGGTTGACGTGACAGGCCTTTCGCCTACCCCGAGCGTGGTCAAGCGTGACCACGTAGGTGACCGGGTTGAGCTGTTGGTGGACGACGTACGGGCCCTCCCAGGCTGCCTGAAGCTTATCCTTTGGTACGGCGACCAGCACCCACACCTTTTGACCCATGTGGTAGGTCCGCTCCCGGGCGTTCTGGTCGTACCAGTGCTTCTGGTCAGCCTGAACCTGCGTCATGTTGTCATACACCAACTGCGTCAAGGTCTGCATCTTGTCACGGAAGCGCATGACATACTCCACCATGGACACTTCAGAAGGGTTCGGCTCCTCTTCCCAGGATTCTCTTACCATCCCAAGGGGTCCCCGGACTCGCCTGCCGTACAGGAGCTCGAAGGGGTAGAACCCCGTCGAGGCCTGCGGAACCTCTCGGTAAGCAAATAGCAGGTGTGGGAGGTACCGCTCCCAGTCGCGCCCTTGGGTCTCAAACAGCATGTGTAGCATCTGTTTGAGGGTACCATTAAAGTGTTCACACAAGCCATTGGTCCGAGGTTTCCTTGTAGTTCTGTTGCCTGTTCGCCAGCTTCCGGTCCCAGGGTGTGACGTGACGTCATGGAAGGTCCTTGTCGCATACCATCTTTAGCACCGGAGGAGCGAGGAGCGGGAAAGGCGCCGGAGGGTGAGTATATGATGATTTTTATTATTTTTAAATTATTTTTAACATTAGATGTTTTTACTATTGATGCTGCATAGGCAGCATCAATAGTAAAAACTTGGTCACACAGGGTTAATAGCGGCGGTAACGGAGTGAGTTACCCACGGCATAGCGCGGTCCGTTACCACTGGCATTAACCCTGTGTGAGCGGTGACTGTGGGGAGTATGGAGCGGGTGCTGAGTGCAGGGGAGTGGGGGAGGGACTAATCGGATTGTGGCCGTCGCTGATTGGTCGCGGCAGCCATGACAGGCAGCTGGCGAGACCAATCAGCGACTTGGATTTCATGACAGACAGAGGCCGCGACCATTGAATATCCGTGACAGACAGACGGAAGTGACCCTTAGACAATTATATAGTAGATGTTCTGGTTATTAGGTAATAAATGTAATAAAAAGGTGTTAATAATGAATAGAGATGTAGTGCAATATGTTGTTATCCATTTTGCTTGGTCCTGTTATTTATTCACTAGCTATTGAACCCGTTCTACGCCCGGGTAGCGAGCTTTTATATTGGTATATGGTCTCCATCCTGGTATGTGCTGCTCCATCCTGCGTCCCCATCCTGTCATGTGCTGCTCCATCCTGCATCCCCATCCTGTCATGTGCTGCTCCATCCTGCGCCCCCATTCTGACATGTGCTGCTCCATCCTGCGCCCCCATTCTGTCATGTGCTGCTCCCATCCTGCGCCCCCATTCTGACATGTGCTGCTCCCATCCTGCGCCCCCATTCTGACATGTGCTGCCTCCATCCTGCGCTTCCATTCTGACATGTGCTGCACCCATCCTGCGCCTCCATTCTGACATGTGCTGCACCCATCCTGCACCTCCATTCTGACATGTGCTGCTCCCATCCTGCGCCTCCATTCTGTCATTTGCTGCTCCCATCCTGCGCCCCCGTTCTGTCATGTGCTGCTCCAATTCTGCGCCCCCGTTCTGTCATGTGCTGCTCCCATCCTGCGCCCCCGTTCTGTCAAGTGCTGTTCCCATCCTGCACCCCCGTTCTGTGATGTGCTGCTCCCATCCTGCTCCCCCGTTCTGTCATGTGCTGCTCCCATCCTGCGCCCCCGTTCTGTCATGTGCTGCTCCAATTCTGCTCCCCCGTTCTGTCATGTGCTGCTCCCATCCTGCGCCCCCGTTCTGTCAAGTGCTGTTCCCATCCTGCACCCCCGTTCTGTCATGTGCTGCTTCCATCCTGCACCCCCGTTCTGTGATGTGCTGCTCCCATCCTGCTCCCCCGTTCTGTCATGTGCTCCTCCCATCCTGCGCCACCGTTCTTTAATTTGCTGCTCCCATCCATATGCCCCATACGCTGCTCCATAAAGGTTTATGGCCCCCATAAGATGCTCCATAGTATATGCCCCGTTCACTGCTCCATAAAGGTTTATGGCCCCCATAAGATGCTCCATATTATATGCCCCATACACTGCTCCATAAAGGTTTATGGCCCCCATAAGATGCTCCATAGTATATGCCCCGTGCACTGCTCCATAAAGGTTTATGGCCCCCCATAAGATGCTCCATAGTATATGCCCCGTAAACTGCACCACAAAGGTTTACGGCCCCCATAAGATGCTCCATATTATATGCCCCGTACACTGCTCCATAAAGGTTTATGGCCCCCATAAGATGCTCCATAGTATATGCCCCCGTACACTGCTCCATTATGGTTGATGGCCCCATAAGATGCTCCATAGTATGTGCCCCGTGTCAGGTGGCATAAGTAACAAATAGCTGTGGCATGAAGTGCCACAGCCTCATGCCACAGCAATTTGTTACTTGCGCCACCTGATTCCTTTCCTCCGCGATTTTCTTGGTCCTCCTGCTGGCAGAATCGGCGCCTGCATTTTCTTGACACACTGCGCCTGCGCAGTCCGAGAAAATGGCGCCGGAAATCGTGGACTGCGCAGGCGCCGATTCCGGCAGCAGGACCAAGAAAATGACGTCGGAAAGGAATCAGGTGGCGTAAGTAACAAATTGCTGTGGCATGAAGTGCCACAGCTTCATGCCACAGCAATTTGTTACTTACGCCATTCCTTTCCGCCGCAATTTTCTTCGTCCTCCTGCTGGCGGAATGGGCGCCTGCGCACTCTGTGTTTTCCGGCGCCATTTTTTTGAAGACACACTGCGCCTACGCAGTCCGCGCTTTCTGGCGCCATTTTCTTGAAGACACACTGCAGTGTGTCTTCAAGAAAATGGCGCCGGAAAGCGCGGACTGCGCAGGCGCCGATTCCGCCAGCAGGAGGACGAAGAAAATCGCGGCGGAAAGGAAAGGCGTAAGTAACAAATTGCTGTGGCATGAAGTGCCACAGCATAATCAGGACGCAAATATGTGCACGGTGTCCCCCTGCTCCCGACCCCCTGCTCCCGGCAGTCTGCGCCTTTTTTTTTTCCTGACACTCTATAATGTAACGCTAGGAGCGTCGCGCCTGCGCAGTCTATAAAGGCTTCGGACAGAGTGACGCTCCCAGAGTTATAGATTGTATGTTTTGGTAGTGCTGTCAGAAAATCTCAGCAGGCGGTGTGTGAGCAAAGTTGTTGTTTTTTTTTAATACCAATTCTATCCACAGTTTAGAGGGCGATGATGGAGCCAGTCTAACGATCTAGTTAGGACGACTATGTCAGGGTATAAGGCCATAGACTAAAGCCTCACAGTAAACGATCCCTGAATATCGGGCACATCCATAGCCTTATTACTGCCCCCTGAAACATGACCACAGTCTAGGGAGAGTCATTAAGAAAAATGAGGAAACACGAACTAAAAACATTTAACTGATCAATATCGTAAAACACAAAAGTAAAACTGTGATGTATTTTATATACTAATAATACAATGATGTCGCTATTCCATGGTGTTTCACCATTCAGAGGTTCCAGGTTCAATGTCAGACACTGAGTGTTGGACACAAAAGGTAATAAGTGTTTGTAGAATAAGGTCCGGCCACCGGCCACTATCTGTATAAAGACTGAATTTTATCAGTTAACAGAATACATAGTTACGTTTGATAAATGTGAAAAAAATGTAAGTAAACCTAGAAGTATTTTTATTTATTTTTTATTGTAATTAATAATAATCTTTATTTTTAGATAGTGCTAAATTCCCTATCAGTATGTCTTTGGAATGTGGGAGGAAACCGGAGAACCCGGAGGAAACCCACGCAAACACGGAGAGAACATACAGACTCTTTGCAGATGTTGTCCAAGGTGGGATTTGAACCCAGCGCTGCAAGGCTGCTGTGCTAACCACTGAGCCACCGTGCTGCCCATATAACTAATAATAGGATGGAAGGATAAGGGAGGGGTAAAACTAGGAACAGAACCAGTAGACACAATCATAGTCAGGGAGTCAGCCGGGGTCAGATGCCAGGTGATCAGTAGAAGAATGTGAAGGTCCTTCTATACAGGTAATTAATAATAGGATAGAAGGACAATTTTTTTTTTGTAATTAATAATAGGATAGAAGGATAAAGGACAGAATCAGTAGAGACAATCATAGTCAGGGAGTCAGCCGGGGTCAGATGCCAGGTGATCAGTAGAAGCAGTGATGGTGGATCTGCTGGACTTCTTGTCTTTCAGATGGTTTTAGGGCAACAGGCGCAACAAGCAAATGCTCGAGCAGCCCTGGATAATCCGCGCCGGTGGGATGATAAGATCCGGCGGAAGACGGAACCTGTGAGAACAGAAGTAAATATAATGTAAGTGATGGGACTCCATATGGCACCATACTACTGTGCGGTCACTGTGGCTGCACGGCAGAGGAATATTATCACACAGAGGTCATGGATCATTGTCAGCCATCATACATGTGAGGTCAGGGATCATTGTCAGCCATCATACATGTGAGGTCAGGGATCATTGTCAGCCATCATACATGTGAGGTCAGGGATCATTGTCAGCCATCATACATGTGAGGTCAGGGATCATTGTCAGCCATCATACATGTGAGGTCAGGGATCATTGTCAGCCATCATACAAGTGAGGTCAGGGATCATTGTCAGTCATCATACATGTGAGGCCAGGGATCATTGTCAGCCATCATACATGTGAGGTCAGGGATCATTGTGAGCCATCATACATGTGAGGTCAGGGATCATTGTCAGCAATCATACATGTGAGGTCAGGGATCATTGTCAGCCATCATACATGTGAGGTCAGGGATCATTGTGAGCCATCATACATGTGAGGTCAGGGATCATTGTCAGCAATCATACATGTGAGGTCAGGGATCATTGTCAGCCATCATACATGTGAGATCAGGGATCATTGTCAGCCATCATACATGTGAGGTCAGGGATCATTGTCAGCCATCATACATGTGAGGTCAGGGATCATTGTCAGCCATCATACATGTGAGGTCAGGGATCATTATCAGCCATCATACATGTGAGATCAGGGATCATTGTCAGCCATCATACATGTGAGGTCAGGGATCATTGTCAGCCATCATACATGTGAGGTCAGGGATCATTGTCAGCCATCATACATGTGAGGTCAGGGATCATTGTCAGCCATCATACATGTGAGGTCAGGGATCATTGTCAGCCATCATACATGTGAGGTCAGGGATCATTGTCAGCCATCATACATGTGAGGTCAGGGATCATTATCAGCCATCATACATGTGAGGTCAGGGATCATTGTCAGCCATCATACATGTGAGGTCAGGGATCATTATCAGCCATCATACATGTGAGATCAGGGATCATTGTCAGCCATCATACATGTGAGGTCAGGGATCATTGTCAGCCATCATACATGTGAGGTCAGGGATCATTGTGAGCCATCATACATGTGAGGTCAGGGATCATTGTCAGCAATCATACATGTGAGGTCAGGGATCATTGTCAGCCATCATACATGTGAGGTCAGGGATCATTGTCAGCCATCATACATGTGAGGTGAGGGATCATTATCAGCCATCATACATGTGAGATCAGGGATCATTGTCAGCCATCATACATGTGAGGTCAGGGATCATTGTCAGCCATCATACATGTGAGGTCAGGGATCATTGTCAGCCATCATACATGTGAGGTCAGGGATCATTGTCAGCCATCATACATGTGATAATCCCATCACTGACAGATGACATCTGCTCCACATGAATTATTCTCACTGACATCACACAACATGGAGCTGATTCTCACACTTACCTCGTCTCTTTTTCCCCTTTTTTCCATTTTCTGATGTTTCTTCGTCTTTACTCAGATTTATTGGAGATTTTCTTTCCTCCTGAGCTGGAAATTCTAATCAGAAAGTAAAATAAAAACCTCAGTAATGACGTATCCTAATGGGATCTGCTTTGTCTCCTGTATATAGTAGGATTGTTCTAGTCCTGTCTCCTATAGTCCTGATAATCTGGTATCTACTGTATAATTGTCTAAGGGTCACTTCCGTCTTTCTGTCTGTCTGTAACGGAAATGCCAAGTCGCTGATTGGTCGCGGCAAAACAGCCACGACCAATCAGCGACGGGCACAGTCCGACGGCAAAATGGCCGTTCCTTACTCCCCGCAGTCAGTGCCCGCAGTCCATACTCCCCCCCCCCCAGTCAGCGCTCACACAGGGTTAATGGCAGCGTTAACGAACCGCGTTATGCCGCGGTGTAATGCACTCCGTTAACGCAGCTATTAACCCTGTGTGACCAACTTTTTACTATTGATGGTGCCTATGCAGCATCAATAGTAAAAGGATCTAATGTTAAAAATAATAAAAAAAATAAAAAATAGTTATATACTCACCGTCCGTCGGCCCCTCGGATCCAGAATAGGCCTTTCCCTCTCCTCGCGACGCTCCGTTGACCGCTCCATGCATTGCGATCTCGCGAGACCGCTAAGTCATCATCTCGCGAGACCGCAATGCACTCTTGAGACCGGAGTGTGCGAGGAGCATCGGTAAGCGCTTCGCCTGGATCCGTGGGCCAACGGAAGGTGAGTATATAACTATTTTTTACTTTAATTCTTTTTTTTAACAGGGATATGATGCCCACATTGCTATATACTACGTGGGCTGTGCAATATAGTACGTGGGCTGTGCAATATACTACGTGGGCTGTGCAATATACTATGTGGGCTGTGCTATATACTGCGTGGGCTGTGCAATACACTGCATGGGCTGTGCAATATACTACGTGGGCTGTGCAATATACTATCTGGGCTGTGCAATATACTGTGTGGGCTGTGCAATATACTGCGTGGGCTGTGCAATATACTAACTGGGCTGTGCATATACTATGTGGGCTGTGCTATATACTACGTGGGCTGTGCAATACACTGCATGGGCTGTGCAATATACTGCGTGGGCTGTGCTATATACTACGTGGGCTGTGCAATATACTAACTGGGCTGTTCAATATACTACGTGGGCTGTGCAATATACTAACTGGGCTGTGCAATATACTGTGTGGGCTGTGCAATATACTGCGTGGGCTGTGCAATATACTACGTGGGCTGTGCTATATACTGCATGGGCTGTGCTATATACTGCGTGGGCTGTGCAATACACTGCATGGGCTGTGCAATATACTACGTGGGCTGTGCAATATACTATATGGGCTGTGCAATATACTGTGTGGGCTGTGCAATATACTGCGTGGGCTGTGCAATATACTGCGTGGGCTGTGCAATATACTGCGTGGGCTGTGTAATATACTACGTTGGCTGTGCAATGTACTATGTGGCTGTGCAATACACTACGTGGCTGTGCAATACACTACGTGGCTGTGTTATACACTATGTGGCCTGTGTTATACACTACGTGGGCTGTGTTATACACTACGTGGGCTGTGTTATACACTACGTGGGCTGTGTTATACACTACGTGAGCTATGTTATATGCTACATGGGCTATTATAAACTACGTGGCTGTGTTATATGCTATGTGGGCTGTTATACACTCCGTGGGCTGTGTTATATACTACGTGGCTGTGCTATATACTCCGTGGGCTGTGCTATATACTCCGTGGGCTGTGCTATATACTCTGTGGCTGTGCTATATACTACGTGGCTGTGCAATATACTACGTGGCTGTGCAATATACTATGTGGCTGTGCAATATACAACGTGGCTGTGCTATTTATTATGTGGGCTATTATATACTACGTGGCTGTGCTACATACTACGTGGCCGGCCGCGAACAATCAGAGACAGGCGGAGTCTGGCCACGAATTGGCGCGGGATTTGAACCACGCTTCGCTAATTGGTCGCGGCCGGCCGAAGACTGTGTATTCAATGTATTATTCTAAAATCTTCATAAATAAACTACATACATATTCTAGAATACTCGATGCGTTAGAATCGGGCTACCATCTAGTTATATCATAATAGGGCAGAATAAGTCCTATATAATGTACATAATCCCATCTGAGGGGCATTAGATGTGTCACTGATCTAGAGCAGTAAGGGCCCTGTTTGCCGCCATGTGGTGCATCACTGATGATATTCTACAATAAGAGATTGTCACCTTATGATGATGGAGGTTACTGGACGCTACAACGTATCTCACAGAATCCATGAAAGAAACTACAAAATTAGGGAACTAGAGGTACAGTATGGGCCCATGGGCAACATAATTGGGATCCATGAAACATGGATAACATAGGAGACCTATTACAGAAAAACCATGTGGATATATTTGAGCCTTGAAGTCAACATTCCCATTGTTGGTGCTGTAGACATGGACATACCTGATAGTGGGGACGAGGATGACGAGATGATAATAGCGTCGTCATCAGATTCTTTCTGCCTGTTTCGAAGAATAAAAACATGTAAATTGCAAGAAAACACAGTATAAAAGGGGTTGTCTCACTAGAAGAACATGGACTAATGGGCCTAATAAGATATATGACTGCCATAGTGGGGAAGGTCTTCTGCTCAACGCTACCTTCTATAGATTGGAGCGGAATTAAGAATGTCTGGCATGTAATAATACATCTCTCCTACAGTGTAGGCAGCATGAAAAATGCATGACCGGTCACAGGTACGCAGATATGGGCTGTTATCACGAGCGGTTTCCTCTAGCCTTGGGATGGTGGATTCTGCATTTGATACTATGGTAATTATGTCCTATATTTGGTGTTGTGCACATAAATCAGCCTAGACCTCCCAATAATGACCCCATAATCTACTCACATTTCTGAAATATTTGTGCTGGATTCTTGGGTATGATCTGGAGAAGACTTGGGATTCTCATTAATCTTCATCCTGGTAACGGTGGTACAGAGCTACATGCGGAAGCAATAAGATATTAAATAATTGTATGTCTACCTTCATAGGTCTTTTATATATATTTTGGATGTATTAACACATACTTACTTTAGAAAGCCTTTCAGAAGATGATGTAAAATTTTTGAAGACAAGGCTCTCATTGTCCTCACTTATGCCCTTCTCACCCTCTGAGACCAGATGTTTTTCCATATTAGAATGGTCTGCAAGACATAGGTAATGAAGTGTTATTAGAGGTTGTCAGTATAACACAGTCACCATTTATTAATGGGAACCAATTGTCACAAAATAAGGAAGACGAGGCAAACAGATACTTAGTTTAGATGACGTCTCCTACTTACTGATAAATAGGCTGGTGTCCACATCTGATGCAAGGTGAGGAACGTACACCGGATTTTGACTTAGAAGGGTGTCAAAGTCTAAGTCATTAAGAAATGGATGACCCTTGATCTCAAAAGCTCCTCCTGGATAAAGGAAAACAAAAGTGATGCGGACATTGTCAGAGACAACTTCATATCTGAACAACGTATCTTAATTTGAACTAATTACACAACTGAGCAGACATGTAGGAAATAGAATGAAAATTTTAGCAAAGAGAACTATAAATGGAGAAGCTGATAGAGAATTAATGTTCCTCATGGACATTAGTGATGTGTCCTCGGTGTAACAAGGGAATATTGATATTATTGTATCTGTTACCTGTCCCAAGTCTATCCACAGGATTTGTTTTCAGCAGCTGAGTGATGAGGTCCTTAGCATCGGGTGGAGGACTGTAATGATGATCCCAAATGATATTTCCTGTTATATAGAAAATTAAAGAACATAAAACCTATTTACAGGACTGTAAGATAAAGCAAAGGAAGTAACTAAACCAAGATAACCAGTAAAAGCAATGATCAGATTATTTTACTTACCAGTGACAACATTTTCATAAAACTCAGATAGGGAAGCCCCATCAAATGGTGCAATTCCCATGAAAAATTCATTTAATATGATGCCCATATCCCACCAGTCAACAGGTCTTCCATAGGCGTTCTTCAGGATGACCTCAGGGGCTGTGTAATAAGGGCTGCCACACTCCTAGAAACCAACAGAAAAAAGCAATGAGAATCGATGAAACTATTATTATGACAAGCTCTTGACATAAAATCAGAATTACAGAAGATAAAATATCAGTGGAAAAGCTCTCTAGAAATGAAGAACGTAGGGAAGACAAAATAGAGTTATGAGATTTGTACAGAACAAGCTAAGTTCCTGTAGGTAATGCTGACCTCATGGTCCTGGAACTCTCTGGAGATGTTCTCTGCTGATTGCTTGTAGGTGTTGGTGTTTGGTATCATGACACCAAGTTTTGAACATCCAAAGTCGGTAATTTTAATATGTCCAGTAGATGTTATCAGGAGGCTGTGAAAGAGAAGATGATTTTAGCTTCATAGACCGTGAGATAATAAAGGATAACTCCCCCCCCCTTTGTTATACTACAGGTATTCACTTACTTCTGTGGCCTCAGGTCTCTGTGCACCACACCGTGACTATGCAGGTATTCCACACCAAGGACTGCTTCTGCAAAGTACAAGCGGGCCATCGGGACAGAGAAAGGACCCCTGGTGCTTAGAAGGGTCGCACAGTCTCCACCTACAGAAGAAAGGAAATATGACCGGTGAGGGGTTTATACAGCGGAGCACCATGATGTATGAAGAGAAGTGAGTGGAAACATTGGGGCAGGGGATAATATATAAAGATATAATGTACATAATATTAGTCTGAGGTCATGATGAAATTGTCGTCCAAGTAGCTCATGACATAAAGTGATCTCGTATCTGGTCTACACCTGGAGATACTGACGTTCTCAGTGCGGACATACGGGGAGATCACACACATCAATGACTTTAATAGACAACCTATAGTAAATGCTCTGTGGGAATGTAACATCCACGGGGACAAGTCTTAATGATATGAGAGGTGATAAGATGTCAGCAGACATGAGTTGAATACTACACAATGTTCGTGTCCTACCTCCTACATACTCCATGACCATACACAGGTGATATCTAGTAGGGAAGGAGCAGAGCATGGAGACCACAAAGGGACAATCTGCGAATGTTAGGATGTCCCTCTCGATATATGTCCTTTCCATTTTATTAGAAGTAGTCAGGTTCCTCTTGGCCATTTTCTTCATAACAAAGATGTTTTGTGATTCCTTATGGTGCACTAAGCAGACGGCCCTGGAGAGAAGGAGAATCCATGGTTTATAATGAACCCTTAACAGTCTGGATATTGAAGTCATTACGTGATCATTTGTACTAATGATTAATGGCAGCAGTCCGGCCATCACTAGAAATCCACATCTAGAAATCCATGAAATAACACTACATAGATGATGGGAGGTCGCACCGCGCCCCGTCTGCCCTCACCAGGTCACATTATAGATGAGAGAATCTGCTGACATTCATCTTGGGCAGATTCGCTATAACCGACCAGTAGATACAAGTCAGTAACAATAATAATTAGTCAAAATGTAAATTGCTCCAATTGTTGTAAGAAGATGGTTTTTAGTCTTTCTCCACAGCCCAAGGCAGAATAAATAATGGAGGGACAAGAAGACGATAAAAAGTAATTAAACACATTACACCCACTTGTCTTGGTCCTTCCCCGGTCCATCACTGCAGTCCGCCATCCTCTGTCTTTGGTTGTTCTCCCTTCTGCTGCTGAGGCCAGTGATTGGACTGACATGGTCATGGTGGAGGGTGGAGATGTCATCGGCGTCAGTATCGCGTCACCCCTCACGTGACCGTGTGCAGCCAATCACTATTACCAGCTTCATAATGGGGCCCCGAAAGATCAGGAGGAAGCATAAGAACAGAGGAGGTCTAGGACCGGTGGGTGTCATGTATTCTATGATATCATCCCTTTCCTTACAGACAGATGTGTTACAGATCAGTTCGCTCTGCTGTATATAATGGAGCTGAATAGTGACATTGAGATGTGGACAGTGATGTGGACTCAGATCTTCTCCCTATGATAACACTGAATGGCAGAGCACAGAGGCCGAAGCATTGTCATAGGGAACCCTGAGAAATGGGGATTATGTTAATAGAAATCTCACCCAAAAGCACCGCTGCTGATCAGTTTGATAGTTTCATAGTCGCTTATACGCGGCTCTCCTGCCGGGATCAATGATTTAATCAAGTCCTAGAAAAGAATAAGAAATAATACTAAGATATAGAAGCTGAATACAATAATACTAAAGCAGAAACCATAATAGTATAGATAATGAAATCAGCGCCATGACCCAGTGAGTATAATGCGCCCAATATTTCAAGGACACTCCACAAATACTAACCAAAACAACAACGAAAAAAGGGCGAGTGATAGTCCTGAAGACAATTGTAACAATGTTTATTGAAAATACATATAAAACAACAAGTATATAATAAAAAATCTTACATGTAAGGACAAGATGGAATGAGAAGCCAAATGAGAACAGAAATAGCGACCCTCCATAATGCTAGTGAAGTGGATATGTGGAGTGAATCCTGGAGCTAGTGTGAGTATAAATCAAGTACATATCAAACAATGACGTCTACCCCATCAGTCCAGGATATTCCCCATAGTATCCCACTAGGATGGGCGCTCAGCCAGCCCCAACGCGCGTTTTGAATGGGCTTCCTCGGGAGCTGTGGACTTGATTTTGCTGGGGTGGTTTAGTGTTCCACTACAAGTATGGGATAAGGTTTCACCTTCATAACCCTAAAATTATATCATTTGTATTCCATCCTCCCCAGAAAACCATGTCCTAAGATCTGCACTAGCACCAGCACTTTATGGTGCATGTCCTAAGATCTGCGCTAGCACCAGCACTTTATGGTGCATGTCCTAAGATTTGCACTAGCACCAGCACTTTATGGTGCATGTCCTAAGATCTGCACTAGCACCAGCACTTTATGGTGCATGTCCTAAGATCTGCACTAGCACCAGCACTTTATGGTGCTTGTCCTTAGATCTGCACCAGCACTTTATGGGGACATTTCTTTCTACTAATCTCCTCACACTGGCTCCATGATTCACTCCCCATATCCACTTCACCAGTATTATGGAGGGTCGTTTTTTTTCTGTTCTCATTTGGCTTCTTATTCAATCTTGTCCTTACATGTAAGATTTTTTATTATATACTTGTTATTTTAGATGTCTTTTCAATAAAAATAGTTACAATTGTCTTCAGGACTATCACTCGCCCTTTTTTCGTTGTTGTCTTGGTAAGATACAGTAGATGCTGGAAAACATCTCAGGATGTAATAACTTTTCCTCCTTTATTATGTCCCAGCTAATTTACACTGATCCGATGTAGGGGACGATACGAGCCGACACTCTGCAGACACGGATGAAATATAAAGCGGATCCTCTATATATCGATATAATTGTAAAGTGCTGGATAAAATGCGAGATCACACAGGGTAGAACTTGCAGAGAATCTGTCAGCAGGTCTGTGCTATGTAATCTGGGAGCAGTTATGATATAGGGGAAGAGACCCTGATTCCAGCGATGTGTTACTTACTAGACTTTCTGCTGTTGCTTTAATAAAATCAGTGTTTTATCAGCCGGAGATTATCACTAGGACTATGTGTCTCATGCCATGTTGTCCTAGTACTCTGTAAACCCACCACCACGGTATAGCAGATTTCTGCCTATGCACAGTGTATACAGAAAAGCTGCCAATCAGTGGTGTGGGCGGTGTTCTACAAGGTTCAGCATTCAGAGCTCTGCTAGATCTGCAGCAGAGAAGCTGAAAAACTACAGCACTTCAAATCACCTCCATATGTCCCCCTAATATGATTAGAAATAGGGGTATCACGTCCATTCAAAATGTCTCCTATGTGTTGTTACACCACCAGTTAGAGGAGGAGACTGGGACCGTTTAATTTAGCAAAAAGAGGCAAAATGGATATTCCGAATGAAGAGCATGAAACCTCAAGGCTTGAATGACCAACTACAATTTGGCTGCTTTGTGTGAGAATTGTCCTGTACCATCTCCTTATTTTGATTCCCTGATGGATTTTTTGGTCCCTTGACCCATTGTCCCAAAAGAGGGGTTGGTCATTATCATTATTTGTGGTTATTATTATTTATTTATTTATTTAGCTCAAACACGGTCTAGAATATGGTGGGGATTTGTCTGTATGGTTTGTTTTTCAGTGTTTTTTTCTAATTTTTCATAAAGGGTTAACTCATTCACTATTATCAGTGCTATCTGCCTTATTATCTCCGTTACGCTGGCGTGGTAGGCGGCGCTTGTTTAGCATAGTCTAAGCAGTCTAATGAAATCGTCTAATTGTACCACTATATAGCGCCGGAGCGCATGCGTGATGTGTAGCGCATTTGCGTTCCATGGGCGTCAGGCGCTGAAGGATGATGAATCTGGTCTGTTACGTCATCCATCAAGGACTTCTAAGACTAACGTGGCATGCGTAATTCGAGAAGTTTGGGCGCACATTGCTTACCCCGGAAGATGAAACGGGGCATGCGCGGTTTGAGACGCATTTGCGTTTCAGGAATGGCGTTGACTTATTGCGCCATGCGCCTGCGTAGTGAGGAGTTACCTGTAAGCGGTATGACCCGGAAGTTATGGATTCAGCGTGGGTC
Source organism: Ranitomeya imitator (assembly GCF_032444005.1). Taxonomy (NCBI): domain Eukaryota; kingdom Metazoa; phylum Chordata; class Amphibia; order Anura; family Dendrobatidae; genus Ranitomeya; species Ranitomeya imitator. Next base: position 25,210,181 of record NC_091282.1, read on the forward strand.
ATTAAGCGCTGATTAACACCATGAGGGGGTGAGTTTTAGTGTATTTAAAGGACGGCGAAATCGCTATATGCAAGGCTGATTGGAACCTGTGGACAGGGATGGACATTGTTCCCCGATGTTCCACCGCACACCTCCTTGTGTGATTTATCCTCTACCCGTCACTCAGATAAGTGAGATTTTTCTAGTATGTCTCCTGATGAACCGACCTCGGGGAAACGCGTCGAGATGAACATACTGAGATATGTATACTGAGATGCATACACTTAGATATGTACACTTTTATGTATTTTCTATGCTAATTGGGGATTGGCTTTTTTTTGTGTTAGGTGTTATGGTTTACCTTTTTTGGTGACTGTACGTACGGCCTGTTTTTTGTATTTTTCCGGTTTAGTTGCCATTTGGCGTTGTTAGGGCACATTAGGGCCAGACGACGGGAGCGGGGGCGCCATGTGCGCAGGTTTATAGGGTGCCAACCCCCGCAGACAGGCAGTTTGTATCTAGGTACAGTCTAATCCCACGAGATGGCGATAGGCCATATGGGGATATGTGCAATTGTATATTGAGTGTGCGCTATTACTGACCTATTATAGCACAAGAGCACTTTATATATTCTCTCTTGCTGCTCCAATTGCATAGCTCATTGGTTTATTGAATTTTGTTCGTTTGTCTGTTTGTATGGTCTGCTGTGTGTCTATTTTCCTCACTTGACGGTTTTCTAGGGTGAGTCAGGGTAAGCCTACGTTGAGCGGGGGCACCATTGCGCAGGATTTATAGGGTGCCAACCTCCGCGGCAAGGTAGGGTATAGACAGTAATAAATTAGGATTTGAGTGCACCCTGTATCTTTTTGTCAGCCTACAGTAGTCATTTTTAGGTCGTGAATGTTGTCATTTTTATCAGTATTTATAGTAAAAGTTATGTTTTATTGTGTATTGTAATTATCTGTTTATTTAGTGTCCCAGCTAATTTACACTGATCCGATGTAGGGGACGATACGAGCCAACGCTCTGCAGACACGGATGAAATATAAAGCGGATCCTCTATATATCGATATAATTGTAAAGTGCTGGATAAAACGCGAGATCACACAGGGTAGAACTTGCAGAGAATCTGTCAGTAGGTCTGTGCTATGTAATCTGGGAGCAGTTATGATATAGGGGAAGAGACCCTGATTCCAGCGATATGTTACTTACTAGACTTTCTGCTGTTGCTTTAATAAAATCAGTGTTTTATCAGCAGAAGATTATCACTAGGACTATGTGTCTCATGCCATGTTGTCCTAGTACTCTGTAAACCCACCACCACGGTATAGCAGATTTCTGCCTATGCACAGTGTATACAGAAAAGCTGCCAATCAATGGTGTGGGCAGTGTTCTACAAGGTTCAGCATTCAGAGCTCTGCTAGATCTGCAGCAGAGAAGACAGGGATATTATCACATCTGCTGACCCCAGTAAATTAAGTGATATATCGCTGGAATCAGGGTCTCTGTCCCTACATTATGCTACAGCATAAACCTGGTGACAGATTCCATTTAATATAAATGCCATTCTCTAAGACCACAGTGTCCTCTACACTTAGAACAGAGCCGTCCCATGGTTATATGGGGATAATACTGGACGGGTCACTCACACCCCATGATCTGGTGATACACAGACACTCCCATATCTCTATGATACTTACACCGGCGGATTCTTGGATCTCCGGGATCTTACAGATTCCACTGTCGGGATTCGCCAGCGCTGATGGTACTAAAATAATGATAAAGTGATGAGAAAATAAAATGTATTATTCAATATCAGTCCTACATACATAATACTGTAATATAAGGGAGAAATGACAAGACGTCTGTAAATGGGAATAATACTCGTTATATGGGGACTCTACATATGAGAACGTACAGCGCACCCACAGATAAAGGTAATGTAAGTGGTGGCGGACCCCCAATCACCACATGAATGAGGAGCCCCCACCCTCACTGCACATGTGAGTGATGGGAAGAGAGCTGAAGCATAGCAGCCATATGCAAATTATCCTGGAAGTGCACTGGGGGCGTGTCACTGCACTCGGACTCCTTCATCCCCGCCCCCAGTGCACTTCCATCCTGATTTGCATATGGCTTCTATGTTACATTTCTCCTGACAGGCACATTGGATTTCAGCAAAGAAAAACTTTTTAATAAAGGGGAACGTCCTCCGCCGTCATCCCACCACTCCTGTATGTATCATGTGCTGACAGGTCCCCATTACATGGAGTAGAGAGTAAATCCACCATTATTCCCTGCTTTGTAATATCTGGATATAATGGGGGGAACGTCCTCCGCCGTCATCCCACCACTCCTGTATGTATCATGTGCTGACAGGTCCCCATTACATGGAGTAGAGAGTAAATCCACCATTATTCCCTGCTGTATAATATCTGGATATAATGGGGGGAACGTCCTCCGCCATCATCCCACCACTCCTATATGTATCATGTGCTGACAGGTCCCATTACATGGAGTAGAGAGTAAATCCGCCATTATTCCCTGCTGTGTAATATCTGGATATAATGGGGGGAACGTCCTCCGCCGTCATCCCACCACTCCTATATGTATCATGTGCTGACAGGTCCCATTACATGGAGTAGAGAGTAAATCCGCCATTATTCCCTGCTGTGTAATATCTGGATATAATGGGGGGAACGTCCTCCGCCGTCATCCCACCACTCCTATATGTATCATGTGCTGACAAGTCCCCATTACATGGAGTAGAGAGTAAATCCACCATTATTCCCAGCTGTGTAATATCTGGATATAATGGGGGGAACGTCCTCCTCCGTCATCCCACCACTCCTATATGTATCAAGTGCTGACAGGTCCCCATTACATGGAGTAGAGAGTAAATCCGCCATTATTCCCAGCTGTGTAATATCTGGATATAATGGGGGGAACGTCCTCCTCCGTCATCCCACCACTCCTATATGTATCAAGTGCTGACAGGTCCCCATTACATGGAGTAGAGAGTAAATCCACCATTATTCCCAGCTGTGTAATATCTGGATATAATGGGGGCAACGTCCTCCGCCGTCATCCCACCACTCCTATGTGTATCATGTGCTGACAGGTCCCATTACATGGAGTAGAGAGTAAATCCGCCATTATTCCCTGCTGTGTAATATCTGGATATAATGGGGGCAACGTCCTCTGCCGTCATCCCACCACTCCTATGTGTATCATGTGCTGACAGGTCCCATTACATGGAGTAGAGAGTAAATCCACCATTATCCCCTCCTGTGTAATATCTGGATATAATGGGGGGAACGTCCTCCGCCGTCATCCCACCACTCCTATATGTATCATGTGCTGACAGGTCCCATTACATGGAGTAGAGAGTAAATCCGCCATTATTCCCTGCTGTGTAATATCTGGATATAATGGGGGGAACGTCCTCCGCCGTCATCCCACCACTCCTATATGTATCATGTGCTGACAGGTCCCCATTACATAGAGTAGAGAGTAAATCCACCATTATTCCCTGCTGTGTAATATCTGGATATAATGGGGGGAACGTCCTCCGCCGTCATCCCACCACTCCTATATGTATCATGTGCTGTCAGGTCCCATTACATGGAGTAGAGAGTAAATCCGCCATTATTCCCTGCTGTGTAATATCTGGATATAATGGGGGGAACGTCCTCCGCCGTCATCCCACCACTCCTATATGTATCATGTGCTGTCAGGTCCCATTACATGGAGTAGAGAGTAAATCCGCCATTATTCCCTGCTGTGTAATATCTGGATATAATGGGGGGAACGTCCTCCGCCGTCATCCCACCACTCCTATATGTATCATGTGCTGTCAGGTCCCATTACATGGAGTAGAGAGTAAATCCGCCATTATTCCCTGCTGTGTAATATCTGGATATAATGGGGGGAACGTCCTCCGCCTTCATCCCACCACTCCTATATGTATCATGTGCTGACAGGTCCCATTACATGGAGTAGAGAGTAAATCCGCCATTATTCCCAGCTGTGTAATATCTGGATATAATGGGGGGAACGTCATACGCCGTCATCCCACCACTCCTATATGTATCATGTGCTGGCAGGTCCCATTACATGGAGTAGAGAGTAAATCCGCCATTATTCCCTGCTGTGTAATATCTGGATATAATGGGGGGAACGTCCTCCGCCGTCATCCCTCCACTCCTATATGTATCATGTGCTGACAGGTCCCCATTACATGGAGTAGAGAGTAAATCCGCCATTATTCCCTGCTGTGTAATATCTGGATATAATGGGGGGAACGTCCTACGCCGTCATCCCACCACTCCTATATGTATCATGTGCTGACAGGTCCCCATTACATGGAGTAGAGAGTAAATCCGCCATTATTCCCTGCTGTGTAATATCTGGATATAATGGGGGGAACGTCCTCTGCCGTCATCCCACCACTCCTATATGTATCATGTGCTGGCAGGTCCCATTACATGGAGTAGAGAGTAAATCCGCCATTATTCCCAGCTGTGTAATATCTGGATATAATGGGGGGAACGTCATACGCCGTCATCCCACCACTCCTATATGTATCATGTGCTGGCAGGTCCCATTACATGGAGTAGAGAGTAAATCCGCCATTATTCCCAGCTGTGTAATATCTGGATATAATGGGGGGAACGTCATACGCCGTCATCCCACCACTCCTATATGTATCATGTGCTGGCAGGTCCCATTACATGGAGTAGAGAGTAAATCCGCCATTATTCCCTGCTGTGTAATATCTGGATATTATGGGGGGAACGTCCTCCGCCGTCATCCCACCACTCCTATATGTATCATGTGCTGACAGGTCCCATTACATGGAGTAGAGAGTAAATCCGCCATTATTCCCAGCTGTGTAATATCTGGATATAATGGGGGGAACGTCCTACGCCGTCATCCCACCACTCCTATATGTATCATGTGCTGACAGGTCACATTTCATGGAGTAGAGAGTAAATCCACCATTATTCCCTGCTGTGTAATATCTGGATATAATGGGGGGAACGTCCTCCGCCGTCATCCCTCCACTCCTATATGTATCATGTGCTGACAGGTCTCCATTACATGGAGTAGAGAGTAAATCCGCCATTATTCCCTGCTGTGTAATATCTGGATATAATGGGGGGAACGTCCTACGCCGTCATCCCACCACTCCTATATGTATCATGTGTTGACAGGTCCCATTACATGGAGTAGAGAGTAAATCCGCCATTATTCCCTGCTGTGTAATATCTGGATATAATGGGGGGAACGTCCTCCGCCGTCATCCCACCACTCCTATATGTATCATGTGCTGACAGGTCCCCATTACATGGAGTAGAGAGTAAATCCGCCATTATTCCCTGCTGTGTAATATCTGGATATAATGGGGGGAACGTCCTCCGCCGTCATCCCACCACTCCTATATGTATCATGTGCTGACAGGTCCCATTACATGGAGTAGAGAGTAAATCCGCCATTATTCCCAGCTGTGTAATATCTGGATATAATGGGGGGAACGTCATACGCCGTCATCCCACCACTCCTATATGTATCATGTGCTGGCAGGTCCCATTACATGGAGTAGAGAGTAAATCCGCCATTATTCCCTGCTGTGTAATATCTGGATGTAATGGGGGGAACGTCCTACGCCGTCATCCCACCACTCCTATATGTATCATGTGCTGACAGGTCCCCATTACATGGAGTAGAGAGTAAATCCGCCATTATTCCCTGCTGTGTAATATCTGGATATTATGGGGGGAACGTCCTCCGCCGTCATCCCACCACTCCTATATGTATCATGTGCTGACAGATCCCATTACATGGAGTAGAGAGTAAATCCGCCATTATTCCCAGCTGTGTAATATCTGGATATAATGGGGGGAACGTCCTACGCCGTCATCCCACCACTCCTATATGTATCATGTGCTGACAGGTCCCCATTACATGGAGTAGAGTAAATCCACCATTATTCCCTGCTGTGTAATATCTGGATATAATGGGGGAACATCCTCTGCCATCATCCCACCACTCCTATATGTATCATGTGCTGACAGGTCCCCATTACATGGAGTAGAGAGTAAATCCGCCATTATCCCCTCCTGTGTAATATCTGGATATAATGGGGGGAACGTCCTCCTACCACTCCTATATGTATCATGTGCTGACAGGTCCCCATTACATGGAGTAGAGTGTAAATCCACCATTATTCCCTGCTGTGTAATATCTGGATATAATGGGGGGAACGTCCTCCGCCGTCATCCCACCTCTCCTATATGTATCATGTGCTGACAGGTCCCATTACATGGAGTAGAGAGTAAATCCGCCATTATTCCCTGCTGTGTAATATCTGGGTATAATTGGGGGAACATCCTCCGCCGTCATCCCACCTCTCCTATATGTATCATGTGCTGACAGGTCCCCATTACATGGAGTAGAGAGTAAATCCGCCATTATTCCCTGGTGTGTAATATCTGGATATAATGGGGGGAACGTCCTCCGCCGTCATCCCACCACTCCTATATGTATCATGTGCTGACAGGTCCCCATTACATGGAG